>NC_135655.1:39591467-39796467 GCF_964188315.1 Podarcis muralis
ATCACACATAAAAATATGCACAATTTAACACTTGATTTTACTTCAAAAGCAAGATTATCTGGCCATCTAAAAACCCAGTTAAAGTATTGTGGAATATTTTATTTTTATTTTTTGTCCTAGGCAATTCAGCTGCCATTGCAGCTGTCCATAAATGAGGACCAGGCTTTGCTATTCTGTGCTTTCACAAGGTATTGTTAGGTCAGCAAAGCCATCAATTAGGCTGTCTGAAGTTTTATCACCAGCACAGCAGCAATAAGTGCTGGCCCAGAAAGAACTTCTGCTCTTCTACAACTCCTGCAGTTTAAGCCTGTAAAGTCAAGGGTCATTTGGAGGTCAGTGCCAGCTGGGGGCGACCTTTTCAACCAAGAGTGGGACACCCAGGGCAGAGAGCATAAGGCAACTTCCAACCATAAACCGGGGCACCTTTCAACTTGATAGAAAGAGGGAATTGCAGGTACATGTGTTTATTATTAGGCCCAAAATAACTTCTTCTCCAATCAGGTACCATAACTAAAGCAGTGTCCGAGTCATCTGAATGTTAGGTAAAGCCCATTATTTGGCAAGGGAAGCCTGGATTTAATTTTGTGGGTAATCCAAAAATAAGTGCTTGCATATTTCCCCATTAAGTTAATGCATAACAACCCACATCAGATAATCTTGTTCAAACTAACCCCAGTGAAATGATTCCCCCCCAAAAAAAATGTTTCTTAATTGCACAGTTTAGTTAAGGCCATTTTCTATAATTCACAAGACCCACTTGTTTTGATCTCTATTGTTTTTATCTCCATTCTCTGTGTTTTTAGAGAACCTTAGTAGTTACGTTCAGGGTTTGTCCAGTATTGTCATTCATTCCTCAGCTAAATGACCCTTAAGAACTGCTAAGGATCATTAGCGATTCCTGATATTCTAAACATACCCATCGCCTCAAACTTAGCTTATTTGTATCGTATAAATTAATAACAATTTCAGTGAGCTTCACATAAAACCCATGATTATTAAAAGTTTGTAAGGTAGTGGAATCTAGCATTTGGGGTTTGGACATAGTCACTGCTCTTCTTCCAGGTTAAGTCCACTTTACAGTAATAGACACCTTTGAAATCAACTCTTCTAATTGTATGCTAGTGGGAATGTCATTTAGTAGATGATGCATAAATGCTCAAAAGACTATATAGGCTACTTTGCATCTTTTTGCTCACTATTTAAATACACCCATTGTAAAAAATAATAATAATACACTGCCTTATAATTAGTCAAAAGCAAATGCTAGGCATTTAAGACTGCTTTTATAGCTTGCTCCTCTAGGTAATAGTGATTTCTGTCGCTGAGGCTATATTCCTAACATAACACTGTGAATTCAAGGCATATTTCTGTCCTCCAAGACAAAGGTCTTTGATAGGGCTTAATTTGCTTAGCTGCTTTCCAGTAATGTTGCTACACTGACCAAACAGGGACTGACCTGAGCCTTCTGCAGCTAGCATGCCTTTTATCAGCTGAAGTTAACACCAACAGAGATTAACAGAAAAGCCTGATAAGACTGTTTTCTCTTCAATGAGCTTCTAATGATGTATGCAGATGGCAAGGTTTAAGGAATGAAACAAGCATGTACTGTACTTGGATTGGTAACACACAACAGATTCCCCTCCACTTTGAGCCTTGCTGACCCTTGCTTTCTTCAACCTAGCCACTCATAAGGTAAATTAAATTGCTTTTTCAGTTTTTATTTCAGCTCCAACCACTTTTTATTATTTACATCTGGTGGTCTCCTTATTTATGTCCCTTTCCACTTCCTTACAACACTCCCTTACTCACAGGACTGCAATGCATTATGGTTCTTCATTCTCAGCAGGAGAACACTACACTGTCTTCAAACAAATAATTAAGGGGAAGGTTAAAGGGGTTCACCTAAAGGTCATATCTTTGGAAACTCGTCAGAATGTATACATTAATTTAAAAAGGGGGGCATCCTCTTTAAGATTATTTTTTTTTAAAGGGAGTTTACACAACAATACAGAAGACTTGGACAATTCATAATCCTTTGACCAAAGGGATACAAAACTGGCTTTTATGAACATACACAATTAAAAACCCTAGCCTGTGGGGCTAATGTTAATTAATTCAACAGGTCAACAGGACAGAAACTTGGGAAGAGGATTTTGAAAATCTGCTCGGCACTTGTGTATTCTGTGCATGTGCCAGTCACACATTTCCTAAAATGTAGCACACCAACACACACACACGCACACACACACACACACAAAAAGAGAGAGAGAGAGACAGACAGAGAGAGAGGACTACTGTAGCCCAGAATTTATCTGTGTGAGAGCTGCTAATTGATTCAACAGATATTTTTTAAGGAAACAGTGGAAGCCCTAGGTCAGTGGTTCTCAAATTTGGGGCAGGCCCCCCTGGGGGTACAAGTCATCTGGAAGGGGGTATTCAAAGTTCCAGGGATGGAGATGATTCCACAAGATGCAGAACAAAAGCCACTTGCCTCCAAACAACAAACATTTTAATACTGCAGTCACCAAAACTGCTGTAGTAACCAGGGAACTTGAAAAGAAGCACACAGAAGCTTCCGGTCTCAGGAAATCGTCATTCTGCCTTGAGTGGCTGGTTTTAGGAGGAAGACAATGTTCTAGATGTCTTCTAATGCCAGCATGAGAAGTGTGCCCTAGTTCACAGATCCTTACAAACACAGCAGTGCTGTGCTCAAAAATTCTGCGTGCTTTCCTGCCAAATAAATGGCTGCCCATTTATAAATAAATGGCACCCCAAATGTTTGGAAGACAGTGTTCAGCGTAGAAAGGGCTGGGCAAGTTCACCATAACTGGCAATGGCCTCCAACTGTGAAATGCTCTCCCTAGAGAGGCTCACATGGCACCCACATTCATGTTTTTGTGGTAAAGGTAAAGGTAAAGGTACCCCTGCCCGTACGGGCCAGTCTTGACAGACTCTAGGGTTGTGCGCTCATCTCACTCTAGAGGCCGGGAGCCAGCGCTGTCCGAAGACACTTCCGGGTCACATGGCCAGCGTGACAAGCTGCATCTGGCGAGCCAGCGCAGCACACGGAATGCCGTTTACCTTCCCGCTAGTAAGCGGTCCCTATTTATCTACTTGCACCCGGGGGGGCTTTCAAACTGCTAGGTTGGCAGGCGCTGGGACCAAGCAGCGGGAGCGCACCCCGCCGCGGGGATTCGAACCGCCAACCATGCGATCGGCAAGTCCTAGGCGCTGAGGTTTTACCCACAGCGCCACCCGCGTCCCAGTTTTTGTGGTACAAGGGAAAGAAAAAAACTTTATTCTCCCAAACCTTTAAATAATTTTAACAACCTTTTAATATCTTTTGTCATCATTTTTAGCACTGTCGTCTCTACTTGAACTTTCCAGTGTAGTTTTAGCTTCTCACTGTGTAAATGAATTGTTTTACTCGCTGTTATTCTTTTGTGGTGGTTTGGCTTTTAGTGTGAATTTGTGTATTTGGTTTTTTTTGACAACACTACAAGCACACTACAGGTATAAGCATACTGGAGCTCTGGAAAAGGAATTGACTGACACTTTCCCAAAACCCTCTTTTGCTTTCACCATCTTAATGTTCAAGAGGGATTGTGATAGAAATACAAGCTCCACTGACGAAGAACGTAAGAAGACCCTGACAGATCAGGGCCCAGCAGCCTGTTCTCTCAGTGGCCAGCCTGTAGGTTCCTAGCCAGAACCAGCTGTTTATATAATGGAATATGGGTGATGTTCTGACAATTAAGAAGGGCTATAATGTGTGCCCCTTTCATGGATCACTGCCTTGCCGTGGCGAAGGGGCTTGAATAACTCAGAGAAGCTATGAACTATGCCGAGCAGGGCACCCAAGATGGACAGGCCATAGTGGAGAGTTTTGACCAAACGTGATCCATAAAGAAGGCTGATGGCCGAAGAATTGATGGTTTTGAATTATGCTGCTGGAGGAGACTCTTGAGAGTCCCATGGACTGCAAGAAGATCAAACCTATCCATTCTTAAGGAAATCAGCTCTGAGTGCTCACTGGAAGGACAGATCCTGAAGCTGAGGCTCCAATACTTTGGCCACCTCAAGAGAAGACTCCCTGGAAAAGACCCTGATGTTGGGAAAGATGGAGGGCACAAGGAGAAGGGGACGACAGAGGACGAGATGGTTGGATAGTGTTCTCGAAGCTACCAGCATGAGTTTGACCAAACTGCAGGAAGCAATGAAAGACAGGAGTGCCTGGTGTGCTCTGGTCTATGGGGTCACGAAGAGTCGGACATGACTAAACGTCTAAACAACAACAACAATAACGGGTGTGATGCACTTGGTAAAAGCTATTGGGGTTGTGGTAATTTAAGAGCACTAGATTAGCTGCTGCAAAACACAGAAGCTTTCTGAGCTGAGCTGAGTCAGGAATGAATAGGCAAACTCGGCCCTCCAGATGTTTTGGGACTACAACTCCCATCATCCCTAGCTAACAGGACTAGTGGTCAGGGATAATGGGAGTTGTAGTCCCAAAACATCTGGAGGGCTGAATTTGCCTATGCCTGGTCTATGGACATAACTCAAACCCAGCTGAAAGACATGGGATGATCGCCAATGAAGCCATCTAGAACTTGGTGGCTTGGATGAAGATGATACCCTGCAAACATGAATAAGTAGTCTACTGATGTAACCATAGATGATTCTGAGAATAATTTTATTTCTCCATTCTGAAAAAGAATATCTGCTGCTTGTTGAAGAACAGATGTTGAAGTGGTAATTCAAGGAAATGGTGAAAGGAGTAAAAGTGTCAGGTGAAAGTAAAAGTGAGAATCCAGTGATCCAGGATAAAAGGATCCCAAGTATTAACAATGTTTAATAATATTGAACTAAAGAGCTGGATGAAATGGTGAGGGAATCAAAGGTTCCACTTGGAAGAACTGATGGCTTGATCTAGTTTCAAAGGACATCAGACTAAAACTAAAAAATAATTCTCACAATAGCACAATTGTACAGGTTGGTACTATGATAAAGGGCACTGATGTATTGCACCCTCTATTCCCCCTACACCAACAGTCATGTATCCCTTACCAGTATTATTAAAATTCACAAAAGTAGTTAAGATGCTTAACAGGAAAATGTCACATGGGGAAGAAGTCTTTAAAAACTGATCTGCCATTGGAGATTTGTTTCCTCCCACCATTGAGACTCATGTTCTTTTTATGTACCACTCAGAGAAGTTGACCATATTTGCTGCCTTCTTTTAAGTAGAACAGAAAAGCTGCATTGCTGGTGGTACAGTAGGTATCCTATCACACAGCCTTAGGTACAGTAGACACCACTTGCAGCTGTTCTTGGATGACATGGCTGTAGAAATCAGCAGTAATGGCACTGCAACAAGAAGTGTAGATGCCAACATTATGTGTATCAGTACTAATGATGCTTGGAAGTGCTATGGTCAGAATGAATGCTGATTGTGCTACAGGCATTCACACCAATGAAATTGTTGTAGGCGGATCTGGTGAAAACTTGACAGTTATGAGCGATGAGTCCTAGGAATGGTGTTTAATGTCTGTAATGGACAATATGAATCCCAAACAGGATCTTAAGAAATCACATCCAAGTAAGTATAGAAGTAGAAACAAAAGATGGCCTATATGAAGAACAGAAGGATCTCTCAGCCCATTTTCCACAATAAGTGATTTCCCCCCTTTGATTTACTAAAATTTGAATTAAGATCAACAACTTAATTGTTCATGAGCCACTGAATAGCCTTCAAAAGGGTTATTACTTTTAACCATTACCACCATTAGAGACTAATCAGAAACTTATACATGGAATTTTCTGGATTCCTTTTCCATTGCCCCCTAGTTTTTAATTCAAGTAGAGCCTTTGGAGATATTCATTTTCCAGCACTAAAAGAGGGAAAGGAATAATTTTTGTTCATGAATAGTAGTGTGCGAAAATGGTGATAATTCATTCACAATATGTAAGAAGCATTTTTCCTCAGGTTTTTGTTCCAGCTCACTGTATGGCACTGACATTTTCAGTAGAGGGCTGGCATGACTTAAGCATGCAAAACAAATCCAAATTTGTTCACTTTTAATGGAAAAATTAATCTTTGGCCAACTGACATTTCAAAATTTGGAATGTACATATGACATGGGTCCTGCTGAGAAATTTAATCATTTTCAAATTGAATCGAATCCATTTTTTATTAAAAAGTCACCCTATTTTTCAGCAAAACACTTATGATAAAATTTAAATGGTCATAGTGCATGAGGAAAGAACTGTAGTATTTTATTTTAAAGATATCATAGATTTGAATAGAAAAAGCTTCTGAATTATATGTGAAACCTTTGTGTGCCCAGTCTTCATGAGCTCTTACCCCACCACACTCCATTTGTAAGTGAAGCAAGAACATAAATTTCTTTGCCACATTTGGTTATAAACAGATACTCTCACTCACATAAGTAAAACAGTTATTCCTGGACTGTAATCCTAGAGTGGGTTTCAACTAACTTTTACTCAGAGTACATCCATTGAAATTAATAAACCTAACTAAGATAGGTCCTTTAATTTCAATGGTTCTACCTTGAGTAAGTTTAGCTGACTAACACCCCTAAACACATTTACCATGGTTGCTTTGCCTATGCCCCTTTGGTTTTCCTTGGTGCCTTGACATAATTTGAACATTGTGTTGAACTATATTGAATATTGAATAAAGGCAGTCTGTGAGCTGATTTCTCAATCATTCTCTTAGAAACATAGAAGGTTGGGCATTTGCCCAATACTCCAACTGACTCATACAAATTAATGCAGCTGTGTCTGGGAACAGTCTTGCATGGTGATCTTGTGCCATAAAACCACACATTACCATGGCGAAAAGAAAGAAAGCGTGTATGGTTTTCACATTTCTAGTATACATAAATATAAGGCATTTTCATTGACATTATTCGGGGAATTGTGCTTCCACATTCATTTATACCACAATGCTATGTATGTTTTTTCAGAAATAAATACCCATCTTCAATGGAACTTACTTTCGAGTACAATAAATAAGAATGCCATTGTGAGATCGATGCACTTGATGCTGAAAAGTTCCAATGAAATCCTCTATGCCCAATATAGCACCCAACAGTTTTCTATACCTATGTAGGCATACTGACCCTTGGTCATCTTGCTATGGTAACCTACCAACATTTTATTCCATGTTGAGCTCTTTGTCAAAAACAACTTATTTCACAAAATGTCAGGCTAACATCATTTGATGACTCTGCTATGCAAAAGAAAATAATTAAATAGACCCTAAGCTACTTGTTGAAATACTGTACACACACTTTCTAAAATGAAAATTGAGATTCCCAGAGTTCTTTTCCAGGTACCAAATATTCAATTTCATGTGAATTTCTTTTCATGCAGTATCAAATGCTGATGAACAGCATTTGGCATGAGCTATTATGGCTACTTGGTAATATTTTGACAGGCTTAAGCATTTGCAAACCATATATTGTTCTGATGCGCTTAACATGGCATAGAGTAAATCTGTTAAACGTTCATAGATATTTGTCTATGTGTTATTATATTTGCAGGGTATTATGGCACTTTGAAACACGTAAATCCTAGGGCCCCACTCCCCCAACGCCCTATCTACTGCAGGAAATATGCAATTTTCACTTCAGGAAACTAAAACTCATATATTTATTGCATCTATAACTGACAAATTCCAGGACTGTTCAGCTGATTTGCTTCTTCTGAAACGCAAACATGAAATTTAATCTCTCTTCTTTTGGCACATATTTGTAATGATAGTAGTGTTACTATTGGAGGTTTCCCTTCATAGTAGTCATGAATATTGTGCATTCTATGAAGCCATAGTGGCTATACAGCATGTATTTTAGAACAGGCTGCCAAATATTTCTTGTACAGTGGTGCCTCGCAAGACGAAAAGAATCCGTTCCGCGAGTCTCTTCGTCTTGCGAAGCAAGCCCATTAGCGGCTTAGCGCTATTAGCGGCTTAGCGGATCAGCTGATAAGCGGCTTAGTGGATCAGCTGATAAGCGGCTTAGCGATCAGCTATTAAGCGGCTTAGCGGCTCAGCTGTTAAGCGGCTTAGCGGATCAGCTGATAAGCGGCTTAGCGGCTTGGGAAAAAGGGGGGGGGGGAGGGAAAAAACCTGTAGGAACTCGCAAGACATTTTCGTCTTGCGAAGCAAGCCCATAGGAAATTCGTTTTGCGAAGCACCTCCAAAACGGAAAACCCTTTCGTCTAGCGGGTTTTCCGTCTTGCGAGGCATTCGTCTTGCGGGGCACCACTGTACTAAAAAGGAATACTAGGGGCTGAATCTACTTGTGTATGGTGCCTAGTATTGAAGAAACCTTAGGAATGAATGCAAGCCAGATACTATTCATGCATTCTCCAAGCCAAGAGTCCACATAATTGGGCTGGCCTCGGTTGGTCAATCATTATTTGTGGTTTCCAGCAACACCACCTCTTCCCCAAGTCCTCTGCACACTCCAGGATTTGAAAGCAGTATCAATCTCCAAAGCCTGGTATGAAGTTGAGAGGCTGACCCCTTCCTTTCCCTTAAGTTCTCTACGCAGGCCAGAGAACACGAGAGTGGTGCAGGGTATCGCTCTCCTACACCCAGCAGGATCTATTTCTCCTGGACTTTTGCTTCTATGATGTGTGAAGAGCTTGGGGGGGGGGGTAAACATTACATCCTTTATTCTGTTTAAGAAACTAGGAAAAGGTGGTCACTAGGAAGAGAGTCATGGCCCTAACTAGCCACATTTCAATCGGTGTGCAAAGTTGAACAACATTCTACATGCAGCCTCCCCTACTGAATGCAAGCGCAATGAGGTATATGCCTTGTTCATTTTAAGTGAACTGTATAATTTCACATTGTGAAGTTTTAAGGATCTGGATGAATATTTTGGGTGCATCCAAAGAGCTACCCTTAGACATACTTAAAGAAATTTGGGTATGCCTTGTGGGGGGGGGCATTTCTTTTGAATAACAACTCTCAATACCATATCCCAATTCTTTTTTTTAAAAAAAGTATCATTATTTGCAAAAGGAGTGTGGAGTGGGTGCACGATTTGAGAAAGACTAGCCCAGCATGCAGAACTGGTTGAACATGGCTCTTTGGACACAGGGCTTTGCGTATGAAAGATATCTATGTCACATCTTTCCAGTGACTCAGAATAATGCCAGGTTTCCCTCCCAATAATACAAACAACTTGGGAGGAGTTATTTTTTTCATTGGTACTGTGGGAATTAACCCCCTGCCTTCCTCTTTAACATTGTCTTCAATCCTGCTTGGGGGCTACAGCAGCAGGAACTATTTATTTACAGAATTAACCACATGTGTAGCTTGGCCCTAAATGTGTGATTTTTGAGTGGCCTACAGAAGAGGCTTTTCTGGAGTACTGGAATACAAAGTATTAAATTAACATTTTTAGTTTAATTTACAGTTTACAGTGTATTTTATATTTTATACCTTTCAAACAATCCTTAATTATTAAACACACATTTCTTTTTCCTGGCTACTAATCTCAGTTCATTTCATTCTTTTCTCTCAACAGAATTACGGTAGGTATCCATTTCCATGTATATAGTTTTATAACAAAGGATGATACACATCTTTCTTTAGGATGACTGTGCCATACCAGGCTACACGACATTCTTTCTGTTCGTATATTTAAAGCTGCTTTAAATCACTTGGCTACAAACAAGTCCAAAAGGCTATTAAGTAAATAAAACTTGAAAACTCAGAGAAAGTTAGAAGACTTCATTTACTTGAAACAGTTTTTACTGAAAATTTTGTGGGCATTCAAAAAAAGATTAGGATACCTTAACAATGGCAATGACTGATTCATGACTAGATGGGCACTATACTCTCTTATGGTACCAAAGTGTCTTATGATACCACAGATGGTCAATGCAAAACAACAACTTCTTCTTCTTCTTCTTCTTCTTCTTCTTCTTCTTCTTCTTCTTCTTCTTCTTCTTCTTCTTCTTCTTCTTCTTCTTCAACTTATACTTCTGTAGTGCCTGCCTGCACTACAGAAAATACTAGTATCCCTGTGATAGTGTGCCTACAAAAACATCATTATTTAGGGTGGGTGTTTTTTCGTTTTGTTGTAAAGCACTACAAAGTTCCAAAATTCCTATTACGGCAAAACTTTTATTACACCAACTAAAATGTAACAAAATTGTGTGCAAACTTTTGAGTTCACAAGAACTCTTTATCATGCTAGTTCCCACTTCCTATGGGTCAACGTTTACAGATGGACAGAATTGCCCACCTGTCAATTGCTACCTATCATAGTACAAAGCAGGTTGCCAGAACTACTGATCAGTGGCAACTTTCTTTGATAACCTGCTTTTAGTGTCAATCAACTGATTAGTGCTAGGAGTGCACTTTCAAAGTCATCATTGGCAGTTACAGGGAGTCCCTTTGAAGTACTTTTGGTGCACTAAGGAGTTTCTAATAGGGAAACATAGTACAGTCCTAAATTGGGCATTCCTAAACTTCCCTTGGAACTGTTCCTATAGAATTGAGTTTATTTTGCCTTATTTTAGTGAAGAGGGAAGAATGGGACTGGTATATATCTGAAAAAGATATGAGAATGTAGGCAATATCGACATTTTTACTGCAATGCATCCGAGCGAGCTTGGGTTAATATGCTTCCATTTTTAATCCTGTTGCATGCTTTTATAAGTATTTGTATAGTTTCTTCAGCCTAAATGTTTAATATCAGATGTGAGAGGTATTCCTAGGTATTTAAAGCTACCATGGGCTCTTGGACTGGGCTATTTTTTATTATTATTATTATTATTATTATTATTATTATTATTATTATTATCATGGTTTGCAATACAAAAATATATATCATAATAACAGACAAAAGCAGTAACCCCCCACACATAATGCAATAACCCTGCCCTCCCATTGAAATGGAAATTGTGAGACACAAAATGTATACATTACCTACAAGAGAGACATAAAACTTTGATTCACAAAGTGAAAAGCAGTATATAATTTTTTGAAACAAACCAACAAAATGTATTCAGCTTCATGTAGCAAGGGCCAGGTTTAGGATTCAGAGAACTGAGCTATAGTTAGCTTAGTGTACGCAGCTAAAATGAAATTTACACAAAACACATGGACTTGGCAAAACCACTGCCCCTGGCTCCCCCCCCCCTTCTCTTTTGGCCAAGATTCAAGCATGGATACATTCATACATATTTGGATGCATACCGGTACATATCTATAGCATCAGGAAACCACTGAAAGGCATAGGCCGAGTACTGAAATGCTACTTTGTTTTTTAAAATGAAATTTTAAACTCCAAATCTGAATTTCTGTCAGCAACATTAAGATGTGGAAAAGAAAATGCACATTTGCCTCTCAAAATCTGGTCCAGCTCTATGCATTTTTCAAGTCCTTTTCCTGCATCTCTTGTACCAATATGTTCACTCATAACACCAGATAGAGAGGTTCCCAGTGACCTCTGCCAACATATATACTAGGAAGCCATGAGATGGAGCCAAACTATAGGGTTCTGTGTAGGACTCAATGAAGTTAGGTGAAACAATTCCTGGAAATATGGTGTGTAGCAGAACCCTACACATTATTTACTTGGACGTAATCCCACTATTTAATAGGATTTAATCCCAACTCAATGTGCACTAGATTGAATCTTTAGGCTATAGTCCTACCTGGCAATCTTACTGAATTCAGTGGGACTTACTTCTGAGTAGACATGTATAGGATTATGCTGTTATATTAGTGTCCCAGTTTTATCAGGAACATATATGTGCCATATACTCTGTCTCAAACGAAAGACTTTTAAGACAAACACTGCTAATAAATTGTCTAATTATAACATGCTGTGGAATTCTCATAGCTATTTAATGTATATGTGCTTCTTTTTTTTTATTTTCTGGCGGTTTTAAAAAAATTGAACAGCACAATGCTACGTGTGTCTACTCAAAAGTAAGTCCTGCTGTGTTTACTGGTGATTGTTCCCAGGAAAGTATGAATACAATTGCAGCCTAATATAGCTATAAGACTGAACAGTACAAGTCCATTTTGCATTAAAATTATAATAATATAATGGAATAATCCACCATCCTGGATTATAAATATACTACTGTGAATCCCCACAGTGAATAAATAACCAGTTGCAGAAATAAATAAATCTCCTAATATTAAGTGTAATAAAGAATTGCTACTACAGAAAGACATTGACAGACACCGATTTCCGTTATGAGCTTTCAAGAATTTTTAACCTATGTAGAAAATTATTTTTTATTTCCCCTGGAAATCTGAATGGTAATAAACACTATTCTGTGAATGTAATCACATCTGATGCCACATAACAAAACATCTCAGCAGGTCATGTTTTCCAAAGTAATGTCTGCTTCCTTTCTATAATACCATTAGATTATTCATAAGCAGTTATTTATCACACTGTAAGAGAGATCTTTCATAGGTACTTGAAAGGAAGGGAGGAGACAAACAGAAAGAGTTCCTTAGCTATTCACATCTTAAAGATAAAATGCTAAGTCAATAGACATGTTGTAGTATATTGCCTCATCCTGCACATGATTTATTGCAGATGAGAATCAACTAGAAACCGAATTACTTTGAAAGTTTTACTGCTGATGTTAAAATTCCAGGTCTGTATACATACATTTTTATAGAGTCACTAAGTACAGCTTTTGCAAATTTGAAACCTCTTATTTTGAGGTTATGTACATTGGAATAACCACTGCATAAAACAGAGAGCTTTCATATAATTCTTAAACTGACCACTCAACCATTTATGTTGCTGTCATAGCTTAAATTTTTTTGGGGGGGGGGACCCCATATTTTTGTAGCATTTAGACAAATTATTGGCAATTGTGCTTATTCCAAACCAGATTAGGTTTTTGAATGTTTTATATAAACAATTACAAAGGGATATTCATTTTGAAAGCTAGTATCTGTTTGCTTTTTGGTATTTATGATAAAATTTGATGAAATTTAAAAGCACTTTCAGAGGAAAATAAGCTTAGTAATAACTTTTCCCAAATGTGTAAGCATGCTTAGAAACACCTGCTAGATACATTTGAAGAGATCAAGGTGCTCTTGCATGTCTTGTATTATAGGTATCTCTGATTAGCTTGTCATCTACTCTGAAGAAGATGTAGCCCAATTCTCCTATGCTGTATAGCAGGCCAGCTGTTAGCTGTCTGTCAAGCACCTAAAGTGGACAAGTAGTCCAGGAGCAAAAATGTCACTCCTTTGATCTGGCAAGGAGCAGCTGCTGATTTATAGAGTAGGACTTTGTTCTTCCGTTCTATTTTACTTTCTTTCCTAAGGCAGAACCACAAAATCCAGGAGAAAAAAAAGTGCCGTTCTCTGCAACATCAACAAGCTCTGACAACTGCAACAGGGTTTTTCTTGGCCCTAACAAAGCTCTCAGGCATCTCCTTTGACGCTCACCTTTCCCTCCCCCCTTCTTCTTTTTGCAATGCGGTAGTTATTGTTTAATTCAGCTTCTGTAAATGGAATGGACTGTGGCCAGCAAGCCTGGGGCATAAACACACCTGTATGAAAGAAGTCTTATTGTAGCAACCATCTACATCCAACCTGCACATGCACTGCTGGTTCTTGAGTTCAGAAACTATGCTCCATTTTCCTGACAGCAAATTTTGCCCTAAGTAAACTATGTTTTTTGTATCCACTGTCCTGTCTTGACCATGCTTGTGCATTTTTCCATAGCTATTAAAATCTTCAAATCTGAAGGCAAAAGGATCAAGGCATGGAAATATATATTTTACCTGCCTGTCAACTCAGTGGACTTCAGGAAATTTGTTATGAACATCCCCAAGTCTTTCAAATCTATAGCCAACGCCAACAAAAAGGAACTCCATGCTGAAAAATTGACGGGTATTGATCTTTAAGGTGTTCATGCTAGTTTAGGGACATGGTTAATATACGAGCAGCCACAAGCAGGTAATGATACAGAATTGATTTATTAAGGATTATTAGGGGAAAGAACTTTATAAGGAGTTGGTTTTAATACAATAAAAATATTGAAACTATGACCTGGCTTGACCCCTTAGGGTCAGCTGGTTTAAGAAACAGATCACCTTTTATGAGGTGCTGAGTGATCCTCTTTCTCCTCTAGAAGTTAAAGAGCACTATTTAAAGAAATTCCTTTATAGGAATCGGGCTCTTAATATCTTTATTGGCTGTTCCTGATTTTTTAAAGCTACAGATTTTAAAGTTACAGAAGTGAGCATTGCAGAGAAGTTGGACACAAACCTCTATACATTAGTAGTGCAGAGAATATATATATATATATATATATATATATATATATATATATATATATATATATATATATATATATGTATCATGACTAACTTAAGTGTCATTGATTTCAATGGGTCTAAGTAGTCTGGATCTAATCCTACAAATGAACAACTATAGGCACAACCTACCGTATTTTTCGCTCTATAAGGCGCACCAGACCACAAGACACACCTAGTTTTTGGAGGAGGGAAACAAGAAAAAAATATTCTGAATCTCAGAAGCCAGAACAGCAAGAGGGATCGCTGCACAGTGAAAGCAGCAATCCCTCTTGCTGTTCTGGCTTCTGGGATAGCTGCGCAGCCTGCAATCGCTCCATAAGACGCACACACATTTCCCCTTACTTTTTAGGAGGGAAAAAGTGAGTCTTATAGAGCAAAAAATACGGTATTTACTTTCCTAGAGATGAAGGGGAAAGTTTTAGGAAGACTAGACAGGTAAACAGAGAGATACAACAGCCATAATGATTTCTCAACGTGTGACAATTTTTCAGATGCGTATGTGCATGTTATCCTTTTCAGTCTTATATATCTTATTTGTTTTGAAAGAAGGCAGAAAAATAATTTAAGTACAGTGGTGTCTCGCAAGACGAAATTAATCCGTTCCGCGAGTCTCTTCGTCTTGCGGTTTTTTCGTCTTGCGAAGCAACCCCATTAGCGGCTTAGCGGCTATTAACGGCTTAGTGGCTTAGCGGCTATTAGCGGCTATTAGCGGCTTAGCGGCTATTAACGGCTTAGCGGCTTAAAGAAAAAGGAAACAAACTCGCAAGAACTTGCAAGACGTTTCGTCTTGCGAAGCAAGCCCATAGGGAAATTTGTCTTGCGGAACGACTAAAAAAACGGAAAACTCTTTCGTCTTGCACGTTTTTCATCTTGCAAGGCATTCGTCTTGCGAGGTACTACTGTATAGCAGTGGGATAAGTGTCAGTGTTTGTAAAAAGCAAAAAAAAGGGAGGTCAGAACCCCCAAAAGGTAATTCAGCAGAATTCTTTGCAGTGTTCACCAGAACTTAGTCTGTTCCCCAGCAGTAAGGAATTGTCACTATGGTATGAAAGTCACTGGAACTCTTATGCATAGAGGTTCCACCCCTTGCTTCATTGGAGAGTTACCCCTCCACTGAAATTAATGGGAAAGACTTTGCAAGCGATGTAACTATATGCATATTAGAGCACCCCATTAGTATCCGAGATATCCTTTGATATCTGCCAATTCTGCATCTCCTTTGGGAAAGCCATCAACTCTTGAGGCCAGTAGATGTTTACCTCCGCCAACCTCTCAATAATTGTTTCCCGAGTCTTCTGAGTGCCAGTAAGTCCCCTCATTCCTTTAGAAATCTTGGTCACTTAACCTGACATAAAGCAGTAATATTTGTCTTGCACAGCTCCCCATTACTTCATTTATGCTCTGCAAAATATAGTGTTGATTCATCACCAGAAACAAATACAAAGGACAGCTTCACAAGAAGTAGTGTAGCATAGTGTAGACTGAGCTATGAATTAGGAAGCCTATGGTTCAAATCTCACCTCTGCCATGCATGGTTCAGGTAGCCTTAGTAAGCTGTTGTGCGACATCAGGTGCTAGACATGGGCGTAGCCAAGAGGGGGCAGGGAGGGGCAGCTGCCCCCCTAAATCTATAACAATCAGTAAAAATACATAACAAACTGAGGTTCTTTTCCCCCAACAAAAGGCCTGCCCCCCTAACAAAAATCCTGGCTACGCCCATGTCATATTCATAGTAGACATATAGAAATAAATTCACTTAAGTAACTTGAATCTATTGATTTCAGTGGGTCTGCTCTGAGTATGACTACCATTAAATATTACTGATTGTCTCATTCAATGCCCCATCATCTGCAATAAAGCCATTTATTGATTGCATTTACTATCTGCCCTTCATCACACAGTTGCAGGGCATGGTACATAAAGAAATATACAGATCTAAAATACACAACAGCAAAAAGATATAAAAATAATTTAAAACCACATTAAATAACATCTCAAGGAAGGAGGTGACCATATTCAATTAAACCAGTTCATCCTCCCCTAAAAGGTCTAGGGGCAAAGGAGTGCCTCTTCATCTGTCAATGAAAAGCAGATCATTTCACTGCAAGATGTAGCTTAGAGAGGATGGCATTGCATAAGGTAAAGGGACCCCTGACCATTAGGTCCAGTCGTGACCGACTCTGGGGTTGCGGTGCTCATCTCGCTTTATTGGCCGAGGGAGCCGGCGTACAGCTTCCGGGTCATGTGGCCAGCATGACAAAGCTGCTTCTGGCGAACCAGAGCAGCGCACGGAAACGCCGTTTAACTTCCTGCTGGAGCGGCACCTATTTATCTACTTGCGCTTTGACATGCTTTCAAATTGCTAGGTTGGCAGGAGCAGGGACTGAGCAATGGGAGCTCACCCCGTCACGGGGATTCGAACCGGCAACCTTCTGTTCGGCAAGTCCTAGGCTCTGTGGTTTAACCCACAGCGCCACCCGCGTCCCATCCATTGCATAGGCTATCACATAGTTGTCTCTAAAACTTTGCTAGGTAGTGGTGTCACAAGGAGGTGGTGGAGCCACAGTTGATCCTAATACCCAGCCATGTTGATATAAGAGAAGACATTCCTCCAGATATTGAAGTTATTTAGGGCTAACTGCCCAACCCTACAGGCTAATGCTTTGTACACTAGCATACCCTATATATATGTGAAATAACAACAGCGACAACAACGGAAATGACAAAAAGATAAAGTTAGTGGAAACCAGTAGAGAAACTCTACATTAAAAGCTAGAGCTTTGAAAGTTATAGCAGTTATAAGAACTCTGACCCATGATACAAAATAATGCACCATTTGCTGATTCTACTGACATTTGACTTTAAAACTTTATAAACAAGAGTAAAAGTAGAAATTAGTATTTTTTTTCTGAGTCAAAGCAAAAAGTAAAGCAAAAGGTAGGGTTCATGATCAGAAGCATTACAAGTAAATTTGGGTGAACTATTTTAGCAATAACTGTGAAAACGTATACAGAAACATTGGTAAGTATTTGTGAAAAATGCTCAGTGAACCAAACAGGCTATATACATTTTTGTTGAACAGGAACCCTTCACCCTGCATGGGAAAACTGTTTTCAAAACTGAGAGTTTGTGAAATGTTGGGCAGGGGGTGGGAGGCAGTGGTAAATTGCTCAAAGTTTGTAAATTAAAAATTGCACTGGGCCAGCAAGCCATTTCTGTGAGCCTTTTCGGATTCTGTCCACTATTTTTGTTTTTAACATAAATGACATGCAGGAGCAGGTTTCCACTCAGCCAATGTGTTTCTGTTCATGTTTGGGGTGCATAGGTATGTGCATCATAATGCTCGTTCATAACTTGTTTGATTGGATATGTATTTTTGTGGGGGTAGGTTTCCCGTCCTAGGTCACTGTTTATTGTGAATTACTATACCTGAATTGGGATCATGGGCAATTTATATTGATAGAGTACCCACAGGGCAATCCTAAGTATGTTTACATAGAAATAAGTCCTACACCTAGGGCTTACACCTGGGGCTTACATCTAGGCAAGTGTGTACAGGATTGCTTCAATACCTTAAAAATTATATTATAGAGTGAAGACATAAAAATACACCATCTCAAGCATGGTATCTGAATAAGGCAGTTTTGGGGGCCTTTGGACTAAAAAGTGATATACAGTGGTACTCGGGTTACAGACACTTCAGGTTACAGAGCGTTGGATTACATGACCTTCAGGTTCCTTTCCAGCTCTACAGTTCTATGATTCTATGCCAATATGATAAACAGTGGTACCTCGGGTTACATACGCTTCAGGTTACATACGCTTCAGGTTACAGACTCCGCTAACCCAGAAATAGTGCTTCAGGTTAAGAACTTTGCTTCAGGATGAGAATAGAAATTGTGCTCCAGCGGCGCAGCAGCAGCGGGAGGCCCCATTAGCTAAAGTGGTGCTTCAGGTTAAGAACAGTTTCAGGTTAAGAACGGACCTCCAGAACGAATTAAGTTCTTAACCAGAGGTACCACTGTATAAATAACAACCATACCAGTTAATAAGTTATACTGAATTAAATTTCAATGCATTAAAAAGGAAATGCAAAGGATGCAAAGATTTATCTTACTGAAAAATTTAAAAATCCTTTGTGAACATAAGAGTTGGATCAGCTGGCAGAGGGGGATTTGTTTCTCCTCCTCTTGTATCTTCAGTAGTTGTTCTATTCTCTGCTCTTTTCAGTGCAACTATATTATTATACACAAAATTTTTAGCATCATCGTAATCATAAAATATATATTTTATATCTTTATAAATCACCAGAGGCTTAGCAGAATCCAGTAATGCCACATCTGCTTTAATCCTAGTAAATTCTAGCCTGAGAGAGTCTAGTAAGTGGAATATGTCACCACGTTTCCTGAAAGATTCAGGAAATACATCATCTCCTTGATTCCTGAAAATGCAAAACGAATACAACAAAGAGCAATTGGCAGAAGGAAAGCTGGTACACGTACAGTGCAATCCTAAACATGTTTACTCAGAAGTCAGTGTTAATGAATACAATGGGATTTACTTCTAAGTAGATATGCACAGAATTGCTGTAAATGTATAGTTTGTATAGGGATTAACAAACAGGTATTACTATCTCTGTCATACAAAGATCTCTTGATCACCTGTTTATTCTGCCAGTGCTGCTGTTTGAAGATAGGTAAACTTCTTGCTCCCTGAACCTACCACATATTCTTGAGCTGATGCCCAAATTCAGCTGTTCAGATGCAAACACAAATCTACCTACCTCACTACCAGCGCTAACCAGTCACATTAATTTAACTATATAAACAGAGGTGATCTAACCTAAAGAGATCATGCTCAGCCTTTTTGCTGCTGAGTTAAAGTTAAAGTTGTATAGAGGGTGATATAGGATATAATGCACAATGTCAAATATTGTAAATGAGATTGACTTCTTGCCCTGCATACAAATAGAATATGTAAACCAGGTAAGCAGGTACAGCACCAAACACAACATGAGCGGCAAGAAGGGACAGTCTTGCTCTATAAGGATTGAACCTCGTTGGCCAGGCACCCTACTCAACAATCTGCCGATTCTGAATATCTGTACCTGATGTTGGGGACATGAGACATGATGGAATTCCATTGGTATACTATCCACATCAGCGCCTAACTATATCCCTGCCTGAAGTACCAGCAGATAGTCTCAAACACGATTGAGGACTCTGAGATTGGTGGTCCTGGGAGCTTTAATATGCATGCTGAGGCTCTTTTTCGGGAGCATCTGAAAATTTCATGACCTCCATGACAACCACAGGCCTGTCTCAAATTATCTGGACATGATAAATTTAGCAGGATACAATTTGGACTTCATTTTCTGCAGTGGAAGGGGGGGGGGGATGATCCGTGCACGAGGAAGCTAATAAAGACTACATTGTCATAGTCAGATCATTACTTGATTCATGCTTGACCTAATCATGTCTGACCTATAGCTTACCTGTAACTTCTGCAGAGGTGGAGAACTGGTTCTGATGGTTGACTCTTGAAGACTAATAAATCCAGACAGTTTTTTGAAGTCTCTTGGAGATTTTCCTGAAGCCATTGGTACTACTGAGACCTTGGTCTCTGCATTAAATAAGGGGATGCCTGAGGCCATCAATATCCATTTCTCCCAAACCCTCTCAATCCAGTTGTAGAGGCATGTTGACTCCTTAATATTATGAGGAGCTGAGGGCAATTAAATGTTTGGGTCAACAGCTAAATTGCAAATGGTGGAAGACACGTAGTGAATATGATCGGATACAGGTGAAAACCCATATTGGGCTTGCTTTGTGGTGGTGGCCAATACATTTTACTTCTCTTCCACCACTGCATCTGAACAATGTGATCCAGAAGTTTTTTCAAGTCATCCAAGAGAGTTTTTCAAGTGGGAAAGGCCCTCCTTTGCATCCTGAATTGGCTGTGGCTAGGATAGAGTACTGGATTACTGAGGTGGTCAATGCCTATCTAAAAGAATGTGTGATCTTCAATGTCCTAAAAAGTGAAGACATTATTGAAGAAACCTATTTTGGAGTCAGTGATCTAGGATAACTACCACTACCTAGTGGTTCCGGAGTACACTAATTATTTAGAACCATTCAATCCAGTTTCAGGCCTGAGTTTGGAACAGAAACAACTTTGGTCATCCTAGTAGGCGAGTTACATTGGGAAATGGGTATGTGGAAGAGGAATATTGGAGTGTTGACCTCAGAAGGTGGTGCTGGGGATATTTTTGTTCCAATCTGTGGCCTTCCACTTACAGGGTGACTCTATTCTGCTCTATGCCTTTGAGTATCTACATGACATTGCTGGATGACATCATCACTGGACCATCTGTTACAGGTGGCAGTGGTAGCTAGGAGTTCCTTTTATTAACTTAAACAAATACACCAGCTGTAATATGTTCTAGAGAGAATGGATCTAGCCTCAGTTATTCCTCAGAGTTCACTGTCAAGGTTGCATCATCTGCAAACAACATCTCTCAGATAAGAACCCACCACACTTCTGGCATGAAGATGTGCCAGGTTGAACAGACCCCATCGCTTCTCGAATGGAAGTATATACTGTCTTCTGTCGAGCTGAAGGCACAGGAGAACAACAGGGAGAAGAATATGCCAAAGAAAGTTGGGGTGAGAACACAGCCCTGTTTCACACCGCTCTTTATCGGAAAGGCATTTGAGGATGAACCGTCATACTGGATGGTGCCGTCCATGCTCTCGGGGAAGGACACAATCATTTTTTGCAGCTTAAGTGGCATCCTATCTTGTTGAGCAGTATGAAGAGTCCTTTTCAGCTGATGACATCAAATACCTCCATCAGATCTATGAAGGTGGTGTACAAGGGTGTCTCTGCTCCAGGCATTTCTCCTGCAGCTGGTTCAGTGAGAAAATCATGTTGAATTCTGAGCTCTAAAGCCACACTGGGATAGCCCCTGTCAGTGAGTAACTATAATCTGTTGAGAACTACACAGACAAAGGCTTTCCTCACATAGCTTTTTATCGATAAGTACCATATTTTTCCGTCTATAAGACGCCCCCTATGTTGGGGGACTCAGATTTAAGAAAATGAGGGGAGATGTATCCGTGTACAAGATGCCTCCTAATTTTTGACATTCTTTTTTGGGGGGGGGGCTAGTCTTATACACGGAAAAATACGGTATATTTGCTGGTATTAATTGACCTAGTTCTGAATTATTTTGCTATAATGTTATTGTTCCAAGTTGTAGCTATTTATTGGTACAGTTGTTCTACTGCTATTTTATTGTTATAGATTCTTAATGCTTCTGCGTTTCTGTTTGGTATCCTGCTTCTGTATTTCTGTTTGGTATTCTATGGTGGTTATATTTTATTTTTTAAATATTGTGATTCTTTATATGATGGAGACCTCCTTGTGAGGGCTTGGACTTAAAAGTGGTCCCAAAGGATTTTAAATACACAAACAAATAAGAGAATGAATGTACAACATGATAAAAAAATGGGGAAAGGGCAGCACAGATAAATTTTGCAAACAGAGAATGATTCTGCTGGCTCAAAATGATGAAAGAGAGGGATATGCAGGACTGGCCACCATATTCAGAGGATGGGAAAATTCTGTATTTGTTATACCATTTAAATGTATATAAATATAAAATTGTCCATTGTCTTAACATTGAAATATTATTATTTTTTAAGAAAGGAATAGCAACGAGGAGAAAACACAGTGGAAATGTGTTTGAGGATGCCCAAGAGACTAATTTATTGCTAATATATTTGTCAATTCTATTTCCCAAGTTTTAAGTCCGTCAGTATAAAGTGACAACGTGTAAAACATTAACTTATTTTCATGAGTGCACCACTTACTGGGAGAGCTTGTTAGTCAAAACAATCTACATAATGTTTGCTATAGAAGTTGCATGTAGCAACTTCTCACAGCAATTCGGACTCCCAAACCCCTGTTGACAGTCCGTACTCTTTTACGTAAGGCTTGAATTCTGTGAAGTGCATTTATGTTCCTGGCTACTTATCAGTGCAGTCCTATATACTTTCTCAAAAGTAAGCCTCACAGAGTTCAGTGGAGCTGTATCCAGATTGTCTTTTTGATTGTATGTGGTCTTTAACAGGAATAAGATTCTTATTTCTTTATGTCCCTCTACACATTTTACACAGGCCCACAGAAAAACTATACTCAGCGTTATTTGAGGGACCACTGATTTCTCATAGCACATCCTTTCCTTTGTCTAAATTTAATGTTCTGAACCACAGGGATTTAAAAGAGCAAAATAGAAGTAGGGACAGACAGAGGCACTTTAATAATTACGCTACACCACAGGCCCTCATATGTCTGAATCCTACACGGCAACTTGTTGTTAATTCAGTGTTGGATATCTTTTATTTTTTACACATTTTATTGGCCATCAACTTACAACTGATATCTTTTTCTGTTAAACAATAAATGCGCTGTTAGTTTTAGTTGTATACAGTGGTACCTCAGGTTAAGTATTTAATTCGTTCCGGAGGTCTGTTCTTAACCTGAAGCACCACTTTAGCTAATGGGGCCTCCTGCTGCCGCCGCGCTGCCGGAGCCCGATTTCTGTTCTTATCCTGAAGCACTGTTTCTGGGTTAGCAGGGTGTGTAACCTGAAGCGTATGTAACCTGAAGTGTATGTAACCTGAGGTACCACTATATTCCTAATATTTCTGCTCAAGATGGCACTTGTGTTGCAAGGACACACCATTCTCCTGCAATGTAGGTAGAGTATGGTTTCCAGCATGAATTTTGCATCACATCTCACCAATGTACACCCATTAGTCCTGTAACTGAATGTGGTTGTGTACGTTATCACAGGCCAGTCCTCTTGAATGCACCATTTATAAGCCCTAGAATTCATGCTAAATTACAAAGATGCCAACATTTAAGTAGGCATGTTTAATCTACAAGTAATGTGTGCTATAATAGTTTTGCAACAATGCCAAGATATTTAACAGATATCAATATTTCAACCATTGTCTGCCCTTGATATAGAGCACCTAAGAAAACCAGTGTTTACTTAGAACAGCTTTAAACACTACTTGGCCCCAAAATTCTCTAGAAAAGGTCAGCATGGGTGAAGGGCTTGCTTTCTATAAGCAATCCTGTCATTCAGACTAACAGCAGTGATTCACTCGCAGGAGGGGGAAAAATGGCTCTATTGTTGGACTTATTGACTCCAGGGAGGGCAGCTACTCTATTATTACCATAGAGTGCTCACAACCTGAGCTCTGTGTTGGTCCACTTAAAATTACTATTTGCTGTGAAGGATTGGCAAAGCAATTCTTAAAATGATGGGGTGAAAGTAGGAGAAGCTCCACCAGGAGCTTTTCTTTTCCTTTAAGCAGGAGTGAGCAATGCACGATTCTTTCTGAGCCTGACCCACTTATTACCTTTTGTTCAGTTGTCTTTATTAACATATTAACTGACTAGATTGCCTTTAGAAATAAATAAATGCGTTTCATTAGGTAATTATATCACAATAGCCTCTTATTAGGAAGGACGCAATGTTCAACCCAAACACTAAAATATATACAACCTGGTGCTCACGGTATATGCAGTATACAAATATACAGTACAAACATACAAAAGTCTGTAAACCTAAGGGCATTTGTGCAAATTACAAACTTTCATGGCTTTCAATCATTTAGGTGTTTAAAAAAATTAATTAAGCTGATGCCAAAATCACCACTGTTTCCTAATTTGGTTGATGTTCACACCTCACTGATGTTGCATGATAGCGCATATGCATTACTGATATTCAAAACAATTGTTTTCTACTGAACAAAAGACGTGGCAATGGTATTCTCCTATATAATTTTCTCCTAAATTATTTCGATTTGCAATGCTTTCCCCCATGGTGGCATTTTAAAACTGAACCAAAGAAAGCAAAGTGGACAATTAAAAGAAGAGGAGATGGGAGTGTATAAGAACATTTTCAGTACACTGGTATATAGAAAGGTGAAGCAAACAGGCTAATCAGAATTTGTTTCCTATTAAAATTATCTTGAAGCTTGAAATCAAGCACCATGAAAGCTTGTCACCTTGCTTATAGATTTAAACAGTAGTACATTTTTCTGTCATATCTGTAAATGAAGGAATGCAAACTTTACCCCCTGCCCCAAAGTTTGCTTATTGTCTTTGAAATCCCTTCCTCACAAAAGCTTCGGCTGTCAAGAGGTTGCAAATGAAAAGTCAATACTGGCGCTGTTATGTCATATTACATCCCTTAGGCGATAAAGCTGAGTTTGCTCAGTATTTGGGGTTGCTTTTTGTTTTTGCAGCTTTAGCATTCTGCCTGCACACCTGCCTTCGTTATGATCCATTAAAAGACTTTTCATTACAAATAAGTCCATGAAAGTTCAAAATGTGGAATTTTCTATTACTTAATTCTGTTTTGTTTTCCTTGACAAACCATATCATCTGAAAAGTAGGATTATGTTACAGTATAAAATATTTAATTAAAATACATGCATTTTTAGTATACTAGTTCAATATTAATACCATCGTGGACTTGAAAGGTAAATAGTCTGACCTAGTATAATGTAGCTTCTTTTGTTCCTAACCTAACAGTAATTGTCTAAATACTGTGAGGTAGTTTTTGTACAATCATGAAGTGCTAAATTCTGAATATCTTAATGTTTGAAAATAGCACATTTCTATACCATAATATGACTACAAACTCTAGAACTTGGAATTTACAACTTTCATTTCCTCAATAGCAGCTTCCATGCCATATGCCAACTACAGTGGTAGCTCGGGTTAAGAACTTAATTCGTTCCGGAGGTCCGTACTTAACCTGAAACTGTTCTTAACCTGAAGCACCACTTTAGCTAATGGGGCCTCCTGCTGCTGCCGCGCCGCCGGAGCACGATTTCTGTTCCCATCCTGAAGCAAAGTTCTTAACCTGAGGTACTATTTCTGGGTTAGAGGAGTCTGTAACCGGAAGCATATGTAACCAGAAGCGTATGTAACCCGAGGTACCACTGTACTTTTGAAACTCAGAAGTTTCAAACTAGTTTGTAATTCGGGATTTTGGTGGGATGTTCAAAGGTGGGTGGGGAGGCAGGGGAAGAAAAAAAATGTTCAACTGGTGTTTGCAAGTTCTTAAGCATGTATAAAATGTCTGTCTGCATTGTGGTTGTATATTTTAAAAAAAACATCTTGTTACTGTATATTAACTATTGCCCAAGAATGAGAAGGTAGCTACAGAGCTTGTACACAGCCCAAGAAAAAAGTATAAATTCTGCACACAGTTGGTATATAGTCCTAATTTTCCAGACTTGACAGCTGTAATAAACCTTAACCTCTACTTCCCCAACTTTCCTCAAGTGCAGCTTAAAATTCCACATGTGTTATGCCATCTAACGAACCAGCCATTAAAACGAAGCCACAGATCTATATCAATAGATTAGGAGGAAAATAAGTGTGAAGTAAATGGAAGTGCATTCTGGAATGACAGCAAGGGGACGAAAGCCGATGATCATCAGTTTACAAAAGGAGATATATGAGCTAACATATTCTGCACACCACCTCAATATATACAGTATAGCAAAATCCAAGTAGAAAATAAGACTGATAATAGCGGAACTGAACACATGAACTGTCATGCAAAGGCTAAACATGCCACAGCGCATGCATTGTGTACAGTATTTTCCTCTGATTTTAAATAGGAACAGTAGCAAAGCAAATGTTTGGTATTGTAGGATATATATGAGCCCCATCCCTACTTGTCTTATTATTATTTATACAGGGATGCTGCGACTTGCTGCCTGTACAAAGTAGTAAAACCATCTTTTTTCTTGATGTTCATGTGAACTTCCTTTAATGTCAAGCAAAGGGATCCTGGCACATTGAAGGTAAAAGGTACCCCTGCCCATACGGGCCAGTCGTGTCCGACTCTAGGGTTGTGCGCTCATCTCACTTAAGAGGCCGGGAGCCAGCGCTGTCCGGAGGCACTTCCGGGTCACGTGGCCAGCGTGACGAAGCTGCTCTGGCGAGCCAGCACCAGCGCAGCACACGGAAACGCTGTTTACCTTCCTGCTATAAAGCGGTACCTATTTATCTACTTGCACTTAAGGGTGCTTTCAAACTGCTAGGTGGGCAGGAGCTGGGATCGCAGATGGGAGCTCACCCCGCCGCGGGGATTCGAACCGCCAACCATGCGATCGGCAAGTCCTAGGCGCTGAGGTTTTACCCACAGCGCCACCCGCATCCCATATTGGCACATTGAAGGTAGAGTGGCCTAATTTGAACATCACACCAAACCATGGTTTAGCATCAAATGAACGAGCCTAGGCAAGTCTTGGGATTGTTTGCTCCTCCTCCCCTCCCATACAACCAGAGGAAGGGGCATGGAAGCTTCTTTCTGCTTTTTTAGATTCAAGTTGGCTTAGTTCATGTTAACCGCAGTTTATTGATTAACTTAAACGACAAAGTGCAGTTAAGCCAGGCATAGGCAAACTTGGCCCTCCTCATGTTTTTGGCCTACAACTCACATGATCCCTAGCTAACAGGACCAGTGGTCAGGGATGATGGGAAGTGTAGTCCCAAAACATCTGGAGGGCTGAGTTTGCCTATGCCTGAGTTAAGCAGATGTGGAAACAAGCTTCTAAACTCCTTTTCCTGGTTGCATGGAGAGAAGAGAAGTGGAAAGGACCGCATCAGTCCAAGACTTTGCTTGTGCTCTTTTCTGGCAGCAACAATTAAACCATGGTTTAGCATTGCATGTGAACAGCTCAATGGGACTTATTTCTGAGTAAACCTACTTAGGAACAGCTGAACATCATTTTAAAAGTTAGCTTGTCTACTCTGGATGCAGTGGTTTCAGAAAATAAAAATAATGTGCAATGAGAGAAGAGAGACCATTATAAAACAATCTATTGTAATCTACACAGAGGTTCCTATTTTAAAGGTTTGCAATCTTATTTTTAATAGCGCACAGAACATCATAGTCATGTCAATGCTACCCTCCCACCTGGTTTGATTCTTCTTAAAATTCTGATTTCTTTAGGCCCACAATAGTAGCTACAATAACTTAAAAGCTCATTTACAATTTGTTCTGCAACTATTATGCACATCCAGTTTTTCAAAAGTTTCTTAAAGATCACTTCTACATGGGATAAGAATTATAACCTCCCATAAATAGCTTGATCA
Source organism: Podarcis muralis (assembly GCF_964188315.1). Classification (NCBI taxonomy): domain Eukaryota; kingdom Metazoa; phylum Chordata; class Lepidosauria; order Squamata; family Lacertidae; genus Podarcis; species Podarcis muralis. Next base: position 39,619,014 of record NC_135655.1, read on the forward strand.
AAGCACATAGTTTGCTGCAAGCTAAAAATACTTGGATTCCAGTTCTGATGCTCGAAAGAATGCTATTGTTCATGTGAGTTGGAATAGAAATAACACTTTGTATCCCTATTTAAAGAATGGGATTATTTAACATACAAAACATAATATTCTGTATTTAAATATATATTTATTTACTTTTGCTGAAAATATGAAAGTAGAATATTTCTAACTGAAGGGTGAAGAAAGATATATAGTCTTACATTATGGCATACCCTCCAATATTTATCCAATGAAAATAGGGATCACCTATTCAACAACAACAATTTTACTACTAAAAATAATTTTACTATTTATACCCTGCCCATCTAAGTGGGTTGCCCCAGCCACTCTGGGCAGCTTCCATACTAAAACATAAAACATACTAAACATACTGAGACATTAAACATTAAAAAACATTCCCTATACAGGGCTGCCTTCAGATGGCTTGGGTGGCAGATTACTCCATACCCTCCAACATTTCTCCAATTAAAATAGGGGTGTCCTAAGGGAAAGAGGGGCATTCAGGGATCAAATCAGAAACCCGGATGGCTTATGCAAATCTGGGACTGTCCCTGTAAAATAGGGGCACTTAGAAGGTCTGTTATGCCTTCAGACACAATATTAGTTGCTGTCTATAACACAAGGCATAGGAACTTAAAATCAAAACTTTCAGCTAGTGGGTTTCCTGTGGTGGTGAATATATGGCTTTCTGGCTCTCCTATCAGTAAACAGAGTAGAGAGATGTAATAAATACACCTAAAATGTGACAACCATGGATTTTTAAATGGGAAGAAAATGGGCACAGTGAAATGAGGTCTATGGGGAAAAGACCAGGAACTGATGAGAAGAGGACTCTCCGTCAAAGAAGAAAGGACTGCAATGTAACCATTTATTTGATGAGCTCAAAACTCCAGTAAGACATGGGGGGGGGGGGGGAGAGACACTTGTTCACCTAGCAGTCTGTGGAAAGGTAACTCCCAAACTGACACAAGAAAGGATCACATGCAAATTAAAGAAAAAGATAAGGACACAGCACCGTGAAATGGGCTAGAGAATATTAGTGTACTGTGGCACTTGCTGGTGGAAGTTTTCTTACATTTCCCCCTCATTACATTTTAATTGAGAAATAACTGGAGGAAGAAGAGTAGGTTCATACATGCATATACAGCAAGGGCAGACATATGCTTCTTACACTGAGAAAAAGAACCATTAATTGTACATAGTGTAGTAATAATAATGAACATGGGGCAGCAGACAAGCAAGTCAAGAAGCAAACAGATATTGATCATGGAAACCTTACAGATAAGTCACTCATTGCAATGCTCACCACCATAGAGAGGCCATGCCCCCCAATGAAAATTGTTTTAACCACAATCCATCCCAGGAGGTGGGTGCAGTAAACCAACCACAAGACTGGAAAAAGCATCACTAACAAGGGGGGGGGGGAGAGAGAAATTCCAGGCGATTGATACAATATTTACTCAAGGTTTGACACATTTCAGAACAAAATCTTGCTTGGGGGAACTTTTTTAGCAGCAACTCTCATCAAAAGCAAGGGATCCTATAGAAATATCTGTGGAGGTGGGTGCTTGAGCACAAAAGATGTTCCTAGGCCTGTGGTGAAGAAGCTGTGGCCAGATGCTACCCAATTTCATGTAGCCTTCTAGACACTGCATGCCCACTCTTGCTCTCTACTCTCTTCAGAAACACTTCCTCTTTCACAGTGTGAGGGGTATGGGGTGAGGAGGTGGGGAGAGCTCTGAATCCATGGTGAATGGGATGGGGCTCATAGTGTTTTATCACATTTTTATTATGCTCTTCAGCCAAGGAGTGGTATACATGGCATTGTTCAAATATACCTTCATGCATGTGGCAGGCCAAACTCTGGACCTTGTTTTCTCAACTGGGCATGAAAAGGGTGTTCTGAAAGTGAGGGATATCGACACCAGTCTCTTGTCATGGTCAGATCACTTCCTGCTGAGATTTAGGCTTTAGCACCTTTTCCCCTTCACCCTCACACCTCAATCCAGATAAGGCTGTTAGTGGATGGTTTCCTAGACAGATGGATGGGAGATGACCTGCTCTTAATGGGGTTACACTCCATCTGGAGGAGCAGGGATGCAGCTTGGGGGTGCTTCTGGATCCGGTGCTGTCACTTGACGCTCAGGGGGTGCAGAGTGTCTTTCATCAGCTTCGGCTGGTGGCCCAGCTGTGCTCCTATTGGGACAGGGATAGCCTGCTGTCTGTGCTCTGATAACCTCTAGATTAGATTACTGCAATGTGCGCCTCTGAAGACAGTCTGGAAACTTCAGCTGGTGCAGAATTCAGCGGCTAAGTTGCTCACCGGGGCAAGATAATTTGAGAATATAACGCCAATCGTGGCCCAACTGTACTGGAAAGCAATTAGTTTCCTGGCCCAATTCAAAGTGCTGGTTTTGACCTACAAAGTCTTAATGGCTCAGGATTGCAATACCTCACAGACTGCCTCTCCCCATATGAAGCAATCTGGACCTTGCAACCATCAATCCCTGCATTTGCAGGGGTTGGACAAGATGGCCTTTGGGGGTCCCTTCCAACTCTATGATTCTATGATCATCTGAGGCCCTTCTTCATGTGCCTCCTCCATGAGAGATCCAGAGGGTGGTGACACAGGAACATGTATTTTCGTGGTGGCTCCCCCTTTGCTTTTAGGCATCAGACAAAAACATTCCTCTTCTCCCAGGTATTTAGCTAACTAAATGATATATGGTCTTTAAAACTACGTAGGGTTCATGAGTATGCTACGTATTTTTGTGTTTTTATATTGCAAATTGCCCTGTGATGAAGGGTGGTACAGAAATTCATAAAATAAATAAAACCCTGCAAGACACTTAGATTGAAAGACAGTGACTTGTGCAAAATCATTCTAGAAACTTCATGGCTGAGCAGGAATTTGAAACCAAATGTCTCTGGTTCAAATTCTAAATGCGATCTTCTAAGCACTATACCACCATGGTGCTTGTACAGTGGTGCCTCGCAAGACGAAATTAATCCGTTCCGCGAGTCTCTACGTCTTGCGGTTTTTTCGTCTTGCGAAGCACGGCTATTAGCGGCTATTAATGGCTTAGCGGCTATTAACGGCTTAGCGGCTTTAAGAAAAAGGAAACAAACTCGCAAGAACTCGCAAGACGAAACGTCTTGCGAAGCAAGCCCATAGGGAAATTCGTCTTGCGGAATGACTCAAAAAACGGAAAACCCTTTCGTCTAGCGAGTTTTTCGTCTTGCGAGGCATTCATCTTGCGGGGCACCACTGTATCATTAAGACAAACAACAATAAGGACATATGTATGATGTCAGTTGCCATAGGTTGCAGAGTGGGTGCAAACTTCAGGCTTGCATAATCCACTTTGATTTGGGGTTCCCCCCCCCCAGAACCCCAGGATCCACTAACTAAAGCCTGATGCAAATGCCATACACTTTAAACAATATAAAAACTGAACAGAGTTTACAGTTCTGCACAAAAACCACATGGGCCTGTACCTGCCATTTCATTCCTGCTACTGTTAAACATATCCTCACCCACATATGTAGCAGTAGATCCAGATCTACCTTCTGTCTTCCTGTTGTAGGTTATGCAAGTTGCTCATCCTTTAGTATATTTTCACAGAGTACCAGGAACTCTTTTTTTTTTTGTTTTTACTACCACCCATGGTGCTTTTATCAATATATGAGCACCTCCTTTTAAAAACACACACACCACTTTTTCACTCTTAGTAATAATATTACTAATAATGCATGAATAGCAGCTGAACCACTACTCCTACATGTATAGCAGGCAAACAGAAAAATTAAATGGAGAGGGTAGGATCCATGATGCAAAGGGAAGAGCTCTGTTGTCCTCTCCCAATTATTTTCCTTTACAAAAAATGTTTCTGTGTACACATCTAGCAAATCTAGTCAATGTTAGACCTAAAGCTAGAAACAGCATGTTTTCCTCCGGGGTGAGCTTGACTAGTCTTTAAAATAGTTAAAAAAAGAATATTTTTTGGTAAGGAATTGCTGCCTTAGAAAGCCATATACTCGTGGGATGTATTCACGATTTTTAAAGGCAGAAAGCACTGAACATGGAAACAAGTGTAAAAGAATTAGCAACAAAAGTTACAAAACTGCCAACAATTGCATGGGCATTGTTGCAAGGGGATGTATCCTTTGATATCAGCAATTGCATGAACCATGCTCAAAAGATGCCTGTGGCCAACCACACATTTATCAGTAGCTAAGAAGAAATTTAGAGTGCTGGGGGGAAGGTACCCAGAACAATGAAACACTAAGGATTGGTCCTGGGTCTGCATATTGTAGTTTACAGAAAATTATAGTACAATGTCGAGGCTTCTTATTTTTTTAAGTTGATAGTCAAAAAAGGCAGAGATTTCATAACTATCTATATCATATAAGCAAATGTTATTTGCATAACCACAACTTCTAAAATGTTATTTAACTGTCTCATTCAAAGACAAATATAGTCAATTACCAGGAACTTGATAATACCAACAGTATTTAAATCAGTTCCAGGGGAATTATCCTTTGGTTTGGCACACATTGCACTCATACCAAGAACTCTGGCACTACAGACAGACATTCTGTCTGATACACATCTGAGTAATAGCATTCTTCTAAAAAGTCAGTGATCAGTTATTCATTCTGGGTATTCTACGCAATATGACTTTACAGCAAAGTCAAAGAGTGAAGCAACATAGCCCTTTATACCTTCAGAAAAAAGCAACTGAAACTTTATGCATTTTATGTTATTTTTATGCTTTTACACTTAACATACTTTTATGATATACTTTATGCATTTTTATCTTGTGCTATATACCATATAAGAGAAATGTACATTAGCATATGCTACCAAGAAACAGCTTTCACTGTTATCAAATTTTCATCTTGGTTTCAGTGTTTAATTAGGTGCTGTTTTAACAACATTTGGTAAATGCAAATCAGTAGGTATCATTTTTGTGTGTGGATGCCATGAAACATTATTGCTTGCTGCCTTCACTACAGAGGAGACAACAGCAAGAAAGGAAGTACTATATTGTGTTTAAGACACTAGACAGGGAATCAGGAGACAAAACCTGGAGATTGGCTCAGATTTTGGCAGATACTTCCTATCTGCCTTGGGGCTAGTTACTGAAGGCCAGATTTATACAGTCTCCAGGGGCTTAGTTACCCAACAGCCTGCTCTCCAAGCAGCTTTTGCAAACCCATTAGAAGGACTGTACTGATGTAGCAATTTGCATGTTCGGCACCCCAAGTTACTTTCATATAGATTCTCACTGGCATAAACATTGTAAGGATGAGGCACTTTTGAAAGCCTTAAAACTGTACTTAAACACTACTGAAAGCTAAAATTTTTGTACAAATCAGTTATACAAATTCCCTCCCAGTCACCTCACAGGAGTTGTAATTATTTTCCTTCACAAGTGTTCAAACATTAGTTTTCTACACAATGTCATTAGTACCACAGCTTTCATAGTGCATATCACACTTCGTGCTGGGAAAAATATATTATGGCTATCTCATTCTTCCTTGCAGAGAATTTTTATTTACTCAGCTACTTCTCCCACCTCAAACATTTCCTGTATTATTATTTTTTTTATTTTTGGCCTATTGTACAGATCCAGTCAGAGCAGAGACAGTTGGTTAATGCTATGGCACCAAGATCTGCAGTCCCAACTCAAAATCACCTTGATCCTGGATTTATGAAGTGGACAACATGGTGTTCTAAGGATGGAAATGGTTTGGGTGGCATAATCGGTTTGATGGGGCTGCAGATGTCCGACAGGAAAAGGAAGGATAAGTGTCACCTAGTTGTCTATTGCATGATCTCTGTATTTTATTTTTGCAGATGTTATCTGGTTAATTGGTTGTAACTGATGGGAGTAGTTTTGTTTCACTATTTGCTGACATTTTATTGATATTATCTTGTAATACTGGGAGGATTTCAACATTGCACTAAGGTAATCATTCCATTAGGCTTGCCAGATGGAAGGCTGCTCCCTCTCCTCCCCCATGTGTGGTGCCAGGGGTTCTCCCAACCCCAAGAAGAGAAAATTTCAGGGGTCACAATGGGCACACAGAAGGGAGGAGATGGAGGAAAGCTCTGACGCACAAGCAGAAGTCTTTGCCCAGGGCTTCCACTGCGGGAAGTTATTAGCTGAATCCCACTCACTATATGAGAAATTGATTATTGAATGTTGTTAAAATGCTTTTTAGTTATGTTATGAATTGTTATGGGATGACAATGTAATTATATTTTGTCACTTTTATGGGTTTTAAGCAACCAAGTACAGTATGAAGAAAAGTGGCAGTCAAATCTAACATGAAATGAAAAATCCTTCTCACCTCTGATAATTTCTGTATCACATTCTCTTCTGCTTCCTGTCCCTTTCCTCATTTCCTCTTCTTCTGTGACTTGAGACAGTAAGGCTTCTAAATATCTGTTGCTGTAAATCAGGGGTTGTCAACCTGGTTTCTACCACCCACTAGTGGGCGTTTCAAGATTTTAGGTGGGCGGTAGGGGGTTCTACGGCACAAGGTGAATCTTGAATCAAGCACTGGTGGGCGGTAAGGAAATTTTACCATCAAGAAAGATGCATTAGTGGGCGGTTGACTACCCTGCTGTAAACCTTGGGAGGGGAGAGTGCTCCTGTGCTCATGTTCTGCTCCCTGGTTTCCCAAAGGCATCTGGTTGGCCACTGTGAATACTGGATGCTGGACTAGATGGACCATTGGCCTGATCCAGCAGGCTATTCTTATGGGTATATATTCTAGTTTGCCCCCAAATTACAGTGGTACCTCGGGTTAAGTACTTAATTCGTTCCGGAGGTCCGTTCTTAACCTGCAACTGTTCTTAACCTGAAGACCACTTTAGCTAATGGGGCCTCCTGCTGCTGCCGCGCCACTGGAGCACGATTTCTGTTCTCATCCTGAAGCAAAGTTCTTAACCTCAAGCACTATTTCTGGGTTAGCGGAGTCTGTAACCTGAAGCGTATGTAACCTGAAGCGTATGTAACCCGAGGTACCACTGTTTATCATATTGGCATAGAATCATAGAACTGTAGAGCTGGAAAGGAACCTGAAGGTCATGTAATCCAACCCTCTGCAATGCAGGTTTCTCAACTAAAGCATCCATGCCACATGGCCATCCAACCTCTGCTTAAAAACCTCCATTGAAGGACAGTCTACTCCATCACTTCTCGGGGGAGTCTATTTCACTCTTGAACAGCTCTTACTGTCAGGAAGTTCTTCCTAATGTTTAGTCAGAATCTCCTTTCTTGAATCCATTTATTCGGTTCCTACCTCCCGCTCCCCCAAGAACAGGAGAAAACAAGCTTGCTCCATCCTCCATGTGACAGCCTTTAGATATTTGGCTATCATATCTCCCCTCAGTCTCCACTTTTCCAGGCTAAACATACCCAGCTCTCTCAACCATTCCTCATAAGGCTTGGTTTCCAGACCCTTGATCATCATGGTTGCCTTTCTCAGCTTGTCAGTATTTTTATTGAATTGTGGTGCCCAGAACTGGATGCCGTTCTCCAGGTATGGTCTGACAAAGGAAGAATAGAGCAGGACTATGACTTCCCTTCATCTGGACACTATACTTCTGTTGATGCAGTCTAGAATATCATTTGCTTTTTTGCTGTTGCATCTCACTGTTGACCCATGTTTATTTTTAATAGCTTCTAACTTTTGTGGACCTATTTGAAGTAGAATAGTTGATTAACTTGGTTCTAGCATATGATTTTTCTCCAACCATTTCACTTTAGGCTATACTTCTGCAAAATGGTCTCTTCTAAAATATAATGGCTCCCTGTGTGTGAAATGCTCTCCTCAAATTGTCTCACCTGGCATGTTCAATACATATATTTTGGCACTAGGTGAAAACATTTGTTTTTTATCATGTGTTGGACTGAGTAACATTCTATGGCCTTTTAAATGTGTCTGTGAGTTATTTGTTTCTTTTTTAAAAAAAATGTATTTTGTCTTTCCATTTTGTATTTTTATGTTGTGAACTAGCCTGCAATCTTCGGATGAAGGGCTGTATACAAATTTAACAAATAAATAAATAAATAAAAATAACAAAAATAAGGGTGAATAGATTTATATAGCTGCCTGATAGTGTAATGTATAGTTTTCCAACACTAGAAGTTTAAGAAGATCCACCAACAGAACAATAAACATAACTCATTCTGGACTTTAGGATAAAAGAAAATAGTAACATCATAAATTAGATGTGAAACTCTGAATAACTATAATCAAATTTGGAATATATTTCTGAAACTGTGACTAAGAGACAGCCCACCACCAAGAGACTACAATACTTTGTTGTGATTCTGATTTGGCCTCTCCACTTTCCTTTCCTAATTTCCCCCACTCAGCTCTGTTTTTTGATTGAGCACAGGTTTGCAATGGACATGGACAGGTTTTTACACATGGGACAGAGACTGGGCCTGTCTGTTCTGGATGCTATAGTCATTTTACTGTATTGTCACTGAAAAACAAACAAACAAACAGACAGACAGACAGACAGACAGACAGACAAACAAACAATAGAAAACAAACACTTCCTTCCTCTATTTCTTCTTTTTCCCAGACCAAAAATACTGAAATCCATAAATGTTATGGTTCCTGAGCCCATTTTTCTGCAATTGTAAAAATTTTAGGTTTTTGTGTGAATCATCATCATATATTGATTGGAACTAATAGGAATAAACAAAAGATAGAGGCACATGTCATATGCATACTGATGACACTTAAGCCCAAACCTTCAGCTGACTTCTCACAGTGGCTTCATGTGGATGTTAAAAAGTACAGGGGACAATATAGAATCCTGAGGCACTCCAAAGGCCAAGAAGAGCCCTGCTGATCAGTCCAACGGTCCATCTAAGTGGCTAACCAGTTATCTGTGGGAAGTCCCTAAGATCAACATGACCCTCCTTGCACTCAATTCCTAACAACTGCCTGTGATACTGGAGGGAATATATAACCACCAGGGCTATTAGCCATTGATCGGTTTATCTTTCATGAATTTGTCTATTCCTTCTTTAAAGCTGTCTAAGTTGGTGACCATCACTACATTTTGTGGTAGTTGAATACAATAGTGAATTCTAGTAGTACAAATGGGAAGACACCAAAGAACGGTCAGGAGGCGCTGTAACCAGCTAACAGGATAAAGTTGATAACAGGTGCTCCTTTCACCATTGCCACCACTTGAGAATCTAGTAGCAGTCAGAATCCAGAAAACCTCTGGGCTGTAAATTTGCTCTTTTAAGGAAAATGTAACCATGTCAGACAGATGCCTGGTTTAGTGCTAACATGCTGAATGAATAACATAGAAGCTAACATATCCATATCAAAGGCAACAAACTAAAATATATTTTGAGAACATGATTTTTTAGAACAAAAAACTTATTTACCCAATAAGTGCAATTAAATAAAAGAAACAACTTCCAGCTATACCTATTATAGATTATTTTCCTAACCAATTCAATATTTATCCATTTGCATCCTTGGTTAAACTTCTGTAACTCTTTGTCGTCTTCTCTTGACTCTGCACCACTTCAGGCCCATGTGTGCTCGAAAACTCTTAAAGTGTTTCAACGCCTCTTCTTTATTGCAGCTCTACAACTCTTCAAGTTTCTGACTCCACAGCTTTCTGGCTACCTACTCTACTTTCTAGCTGGACTTATATACAGCTTTTCACTCCCCCTCACAACCTTTTAGAAAATCAGAAGTAGAGTAGACTTCTGTTTAAGTTCCTATTTTCCCTTAATTGTCAGGTTCCTAGACTGAACATTTGAGCCACCTGTGCAGAAAGCATTGAACGAAACTTCGCCTTGTACTTTTAACCTTCCTTCAAACAGTTTCCAGAGCAAAACACCCCCTTATACTTTTAACCTTCCCATGCCTTTTGATCCTCCCACTCAGGAAAGCCTTTAAAACAAAAAGCAACCATTTGATAACCCAAGCTTTACAACCAGAAACCAAGCACAAAATGGCTGAAAGTTCTATTCCTTCATAGAAGGTTAACTTTGAAATATGTTGCACTTGATACATTATTAAATGTTCATTTCATCTACAGCCAGTGAATGCATGTGGATGTTTAAGAACATTTTGCTTCAGAAACACAACCTATTGTATCTTCAGTTATTTCAGTGATGCAGCACACACTAAGCAGCCTTTAATAAGAATGCTAAGTGGGGTTATTGTTCCTTAAGGATCGATTGTAAGTTATTTGTTAAGTTTTGTGGCAGTAACGAAGTTACCAAGCTTCCCCACACTACCCTTTTCTAAGGAAATGGAATCATACTGCTGTCCGCATTTTACTAATCCTATAATAAAGCTTATCCTTTCTCCACCTCATGAGTGCTCAAACATGCAAGTACATATCCTGTAGAGAACTGTGAAAAATACCAGGTAAAAATGTGGCTATTCATACAAGCATTTGACTAAAGTGGTGGCCCTCTTCTGGTTCATGTAATTATGTTGTTAGTATATTGTCTGCTTTTACTTTAAGTTTTAGTCAAATATTATTTTATTATATTTTAAGGTTGTTCCTTGCTCTAGGATTGTGTGCACAGTGAAAAGTGGGTTGTAAATAATGTAAATAAATAAACATCATCATATATGCAATGAAGTTATTGACAATCTTCCTTGTAGATGGTAGTCATGATGAACAACTTCCAGCGTAACTTCCATCATGTTAGCTGGGAACATTTGGTCATGAATAAGGTGTGATAGGCACAGTTGATACCACAGTTTATCAAGTGTTAAACAAGGGGAGAGGTTGGCAGGTATAATCAGAAAGGACTATTGAACACTGATGATAGGTGAGGGTTTGTTTTTTTAATGAAAACAAACATGAGAATTTCCTTACAACATGGGGGCTTGAAACAATGCCTCTTTTACCACAATACAATGAAAAATTGATACAGAGATCAGAAAAAGCACACTATTTTGACTCCAGTGACATCATAAAAGTACAGTGGTACCTCGGGTTAAGAACTTAATTCGTTCCGGAGGTCTGTTCTTAACCTGAAACTGTTCTTAACCTGAAGCACCAATTTAGCTAAAGGGGCCTCCTGCTGCCGCTGCGCCGCTGCTGCACGATTTCTGTTCTCATCCTGAAGCAAAGTTCTTAACCCGAGGTAATATTTCTGGGTCAGCGGAGTCTGTAACCTGAATTGTATGTAACCTGAAGCGTATGTAACCCGAGGTACCACTGTATTCCTCACCTTCATTCAGTGAAATGGCCAGGTTTGACAAAGGAATGAAGCAACAGTCAAGCAGCAGCATGACTGGGGAAATGTGACGGACTAAACTGGGAGGCACTGCTTTCTTAGTGAAATTATCAATAGAACCCTGTGATGGCACTGCGAGATTATACCAAGATTGCAACCCCATTGCCTAGGGGGTTCATCCTGATCAGAACATAGGTAGCTGCCTTATACTGAACCAGACCACTGGTCCATCTAGGTCTATGTTTCTGCAGCAGACACAGAGATGCTGGGGACTGAATCTGTGAACTTCTGCATGCAAAGCAGATGCTCTATCAGTGAATTATGGCCTTTCCCCTTAATAAAAGGTTTTCCCTTGCTGAAAGCTAAGTAATTTTATCATAACAAAAAAGTGCGGGATCTCCTCCCATGCTGGAGAGGAGGACCCTCAAACACTTATAAATCGATTTTCAGGAGGCACAGAAAGCTGCAGGGTAAAGAGGGAAATCAATGAAAATCTCCTTCCCATTTCCCATGAGAGAAACCGTGAGTGGAACTCCACTTATGGGATCTCTGGATTTACTCCAGTTTTTCACAGTAAGGATGAATATAACAAAAACATAAATTGCCCTGAATCCGGCTTATTTTACAGAGCCACGCACCTACAAAGTAGCTTTGCATTTGTTTCCTTCTTAAAATGCCCATGATTCAAAATAGGGTCTGGAACAGTTTCTGAATTGAGATCTATTTTCGTCAGGGTGTTTTGTTTTGTTTTAACACTCATTTAAAATAAGCAAAATATATGCCCTTTAAATCCTTCTTAAGGCTCTATGACCTGTAAAACTATCTGCAATATCAGCAGCAGAAAGCCTTCTCCAGAACAAATGCTTATGTTTTATGTGTACTGTATTTGCTAATCATTAGTTCATAAGCAAGAGCAGATATACAGCATGCTATAAATAATAGTGGGAATGTAAAAGTGAATTGATCTGTCTGGCTATCTAGTAATACTGCTGGCAGAGGACCAGCACTGAATGGCTGCCAACTATCATAGACCCAGCCAGTGATTAGTCTAGGGGTCTTGCCCTGTCAGGCAGAAAACAGTCTTAAGCTGAGCTCCCAGAACTGTGAGCACCGCCTACTGCTCAACAATGAGCACTTCCTGCAGTGTCCCCTTTGCTGAGTTAAGTTTAAATAGCTGAAAACATGTACGCATTATCAAGGTATAAAAGCACCCATCCAAGAATATTAATCACTGGTGGGAGATGTCAGCGTTCTTGTGAACTGAAGTGACTTGCATTATTCAGTCTGGCTACGTTCTCTCTCTCTCTCCATTCATCTCTTCCTGGCTTCCCTCAAACGTGCACTGCAATGTACTAAATCCATTCCTTCGGTTTATCTTATCTATTTATGTGTGCCAAATATATATATACTCCTTACCTAGATAGATATTTATGGGTGTGGAATGGGGAGGTAAAAACAACAACAACAAAATGGGAAGCATTTGATACATATCTATGTTTTCTAGGATAGTAATTATCCTTAATAAATGTAATTACAATGAAAGCTTATTGGGTGGGGTTTTATTACAGGAAAGAAGTAGGATTGTTCAGTAGCAAGTCCAGACAGCAAAACTATTTTCCTATCTATAGTGCAAATGGAGCAAAATGGTGGGTTAATTCCCCCCTCCCCCCCACACTGTAAGTCAGTTATGTTGATCCACTTATTGCATTGCTTGAACTAGTTCTCCCTATGTATAAACATGGAAAGACAGCTCAGGCAGCAAACTCACCTCGAGATGCCTTGCAGGGATTCAGTAATGTGCCTGCTTGGCACTGTTTCTTGTATCCCTCAAGGCTGTCTCCCAATCTCTTTGTAAGACCAGCGTGCTGGCTCAAAAGAAAAAGAGAGAAAGAGAAAGAGAAAGAGAAAGAGAGAGAGAGAGAGAGAGAGAGAGAGAGAGAAAGAAAGAAAGAAAGAAAGAAAGAGGTCCCCCATCAAATAATGCAGTGCTCAGCCTCATGCAATCTATCTTTGCTATGTGATTTTGATTCACTGTTTAGTAGAGGAGCCGGGTTGCCATTATGTGCCCAGTATTCACATGCAAGCATATGCCTGAATATAAATTCTGTCTGTAGATCGAAGGTGAGTTTCTAATTAAGAACTGGGAAGTTGAATTTCCACAAAGAGATCCACATTTTATGGGTAAGAGCCCACTGTGGGAGGCAGCTGCTTTTGTTTGGGAATCTGTTGGTGTTTGCTTTCTTTTTTTTAAAAAAAACAACAACCGGATTTCATAAATACCAGTGAAATTCAAACAAACCTGATTGAGATTTCACTTCATCACTTAAGATATATTTTGTAGAGTACAGCCTGTGCAGTAATCCTCTGCTATGCTTTAATTTGGTTTTAATTTTATAGGCCCTGTTTTAACTGCATATTTCCAGACCTTTATTTCTCTCACAGCTCTTAGCAAAATGGTAGCTCATAAACACAAGCTCTGCTGTATAGACTTTGCATTTCATCCCAAAGTATTTCCTTCTTTATAGCCGTGGTCTTTCCATCCTAGTGCTCTGAGCTTGGGTCACAAATCTCACTGCTATTCCAGTGTGTGACATCTTCGCTCGTTTGCCGCTGCTCATTAACAAACAATACTGCTGTGAAATTGGTTTAATGACAAAGTAATAAAATTGCTATTCTGCTCACAGATTGCCTCAGGCACTTTGAGCTCCTACAAGGCTTACTGTGGGTGCCAAGATACATTAAGCTGCTTATTCGTAAAAACTGCATCATCTGTTTTTTTCACAGGTTCCCCCCCCCCTTTCCCTATCTAGTCTCTGCTTCTTTTTTATCTTCAAATAAAAAGATATATTTGCTTATGTTCTTTCATGCTGTCAAATTTTTACTTTCATGCATATTTCTCAAAAATGAAAGTGTATTTCATTTCATTTCTGGGTTTTTTCCTTCCCAAAAGGTCACTCTGTCCCTACTGCAAGGTTGTTCCTAGACTCAATGTAACATTAAGACAGATGTATTTTTATATACTGTATTATGTAACCAGGAGACAGGATAGTATCAGTCATATTGCAGGCATAAGACTTCTTTCTTTTCAAGAATGAATTATGAATTACCCAGTAATTTTAACTGCCATTTTAAAGATATATGTACATATGCTACACAAACATAAACACATATACTAAGCATCTATATAAGAGAACTGTGCTTCCTCGTACTTCCTGCATTTTGTCAATAGGTAAATATATCAGAGTAATAGTAACACTTCTAACAGACTCCTTTCTCATACAAAGAAATTTCACGTTTTGTGACAGTATCCTTTTTTCCTATTTCTGAATTAGGCCCACACATCTGATGATTTACTGCAGTCAGACAATGGTGAAACAACCACTCGCTCTTTGACAGGTAGGCTGTTCTCGATAATTACAGCCAGACATCTTAACACTACTAGTATGGTGTAAATAAACAGACAAAGTACCAATCAATAATATATTCTTACCTTTGCATTTTTAAACACATGCTAGCAATTTCTATTTCCCTCTACATTCTTCCCCCTCAAAGACAGGGTGCAATCTGCTTTAAATGCACCACACCAGTTTGTCTTCCATTGCCCCTCCTTAACATTTTCATTACTGGTCATGTTTTTAAGGAGCACAGCAGAAAAGCAGCTCATATTGAAATAGTCATTTTCCTTACATCTAACCAAGTAGTGTGTGACCTGCTAAATACCTGTAAAAGTATAGTTTGGGCAACTGGTATCTCTAAGGGCTATGCAAAAGTGGAAAAACTGGTTGGGAACAATAAGACCTCGCCTGAACACGATTCTCTTCTCCTCCCAACTTTAAACTGATCCTCCCTTCAAATCTCTTGTGCTTCAGGGCTTCCCCAGGTCACATTCATTCTGAAGTGAGTTTGACCTAGGGAAGCCTCGGAGCATGAGATTTGAATACAGCAGGCTGGTGCAAGCCCCGCAGAGACTTCCAGACTGGGTAGCACCCACAGCAGGATTGTGAAAGATAGAGAGGCCTATTAGAGGTCAGAAGGGGATTTTTTAAAGCAGGCAACCAAAAGGAAATGAACTGACTGATGGGAATTTTTAAATATAGGCTGCAGAGAGTTGAAAAGGCTCTTTTTCAAGGTTTAGGGAGAAGGGAAGTTAACACAGGGTCTTCCAGCGCATGTTTACAAGAAATCAGGAAAGACAAGAAGATAATTGTAATGTCTCAGAAGGATACATGCCAGAAAGGATAACAGAAAAATGAGAGAGAAAGGGGGCAAGAAAATATCATGTACAGCAGATGTGGAGAACCCTGCATAAGTGGAACATGAGTGAAACAGCAAGGGAGGGAGGCAGAGCTAGTGTGCTCACCCACACTCTTGGTGGGCACAAAGCAAAGATGAGGGGATAGCATGGCCATTCTGCAGCATTCAAACACCGGAAAGCATCACCTTGCAATACTAAGGGCTGTGCTGCGTTAATGTTGTTATGGGAGGTTCAAATGGAGAGGGAGGACTGGTCTTCCTTAGGACAGTTCATGGCTACATGAGAGAGGCCTGAGCCACAAGGGTGAGATATATTGGTCTGATGGTTTCAAGGTAGAAAAGAGGAGGACTCAAAGTTGAGTGGGATAAAGGAACACCAGGGAGGGGAGGAAGATGGTAAGGAATTAGAGATATTAGTCCAGGGACCGAGAAATACGTTGCAGAGGCCAGTTAGGCC
This sequence comes from Podarcis muralis, assembly GCF_964188315.1. NCBI lineage: Eukaryota > Metazoa > Chordata > Lepidosauria > Squamata > Lacertidae > Podarcis > Podarcis muralis. The sequence goes on from NC_135655.1 coordinate 39,635,022, forward strand.
TGCACAGCAACATGGAAGCTGGGGCTGCCAATTTTTAAAGGTACACTGAATATTTTAATAAATACAAAGTACAACTTTTTAAAATAGGCAGATAGAGTATCAAATGGTGTTTTTTGTTTTGAAGAAACCTCCTTGCTGCAATATACTTTCCAGGTAAATGAATAAATGTTTTAAATACGAATGGTACCAGGTTTCCATTACAGGAAAAAAACACCAGTTAAATACTATTAATGGTTACTAGACTTCCCCCCACAAGCAAAAAAACTGCTACCATTTTATGAGAATCTGTGTCATTCAGTAATATTTGTATCATGATGTTGATAACTAGCCCTGTGTCACAGAAACCAGAAAAAAATGCATTTGGGGTTGAAACTATGCATCACAGAACAGAATCAATCTTCCTAATTAACTGCAAATTAGCAATCCCAAAATGAGTGGGATCAACCTGTCTTTACTGGCCAAGAATCATGTTAAGTATATAGCTTCCTCTAAGTGCCTCTAAATTACTTTTACGCCTATATAAAGTAACATTCTTTTAATCTAATGCTGCATTAGTGTCACTGGGCTCAAAGTTATTACCCTGTTTTAAATTTCAGCAGATAGGTAGGCAGATAGAATGATAAACAAATTAATAGACAGATATGAAGATAGCCTGAAATTTTCTATGCAGGGCTCAGAGCAGCTTCTCATAAATCTCATGAAACCACAAACAAGGTACTAATTAGCATAACTCTGTACAAAGAAAACTTTCTTTTCAAAAAAGGAATTCTTTAAGGTCTCTAAGCAGTAGCTGTTCAGAATAGAGAAGCAAACACGAAGCGAGAAAGTAGGAAATAGTAGGTATTAGACTCTCTATGTAATTAATGGTCTGAATTACTTGTTATTCAAAACTAATGGATGAAGGCTAATAAATTGGAATTTAATCCAGACAAGACAAAGATGCTCCTGGACAGAAGGTAAATTGACCCTGGAAAGGGGATTCAGCCTGTTTTGAGTGCGGGTAGTACTCCCCTTGAAAAACAGTTTCACAGTTTCAGGGAGGCTTCTGAACTCTGCTTTGCACCTGGATGTATAATTGGCAGTGGTCTGGCAACTGCATCCAATCCTAAGGATATCAAATCTTGTTATGGTAACACATATTTAAATTTTATCGAAGTGGATTATTGCAAGAACTACTATACTGGGATGCCTTTGAGGAATTTTTGGAAACTTCAATTGATCTAGAATATGGCTGCCATGGATTGCCTGTGTTGCAACAGTTGTACTGTTTGTAGGCACAATTCAGAGTGTGGGTAATTATCTGTAAAGCTTTCAATGCCTTGAGTCCATAGAAGAAGAAGAAGAAGAGTAGTTTGGATTTGATATCCCGCCTTTCACTCCCTTTAAGGAGTCTCAAAGCGGCTAACATTCTCCTTTCCCTTCCTCCCCCACAACAAACACTCTGTGAGGTGAGTGGGGCTGAGAGACTTCAAAGAAGTGTGACTAGCCCAAGGTCACCCAGCAGCTGCATGTGGAGGAGCGGAGACGCGAACCCGGTTCCCCAGATTACGAGACTACCGCTCTTAACCACTACACCACACTGGCTCTCTAAAGGACTTCTTGTACTAATCTTCCTGCTGCCTAAGATATGATGTAGAGACCTGTGATGGAAGCATGATTGGCTGCAACAAGAAATTCAGCTTTCTCAGTGGCCACAACCAACTATGGAATATCTTCACCCATGAAGTTTGGATAATTTTGTTCCCCACCTCTCCTAATATTAGAACCTGAATAGTGTGAGATTTAGGATGGACAAACGGAAGTACTGCCTTCACACAGTAATTAGTTACTATGAGATTCACTACCACAAGAGGCGGTGCCAACTTGGACAGCTCTAAAATCGAATCAGACAAATTCATGGCAGATAAAACTATGAATGGCTATGAGTCATGATGGCTGTATTTTACCCCCAGTATCAGTGGCAGTTGCTAAATAATAAATAGCAGTTGCTGGGAAACACAAGCTGGAGGCTGCTACCGCACTCATTTTTTGCTTGTGGGCTTCCAATGGTGATGTCCCTGGCCATTGTGAGAAAAGAATGCATGGCTAGATAGGCTTTTGGAATCTTCTCATGCTCTTATTGTGGTAGAATATGCCGTTGTGATTTAAAATGTTGTAAGCCACATTGAGTGATCTGTATGTGTAGTAGGGCACGGCAGAAATTCTTATGTCAATAAATAATAGTTTTGATAAATACTACTTTTTTCTTTCTTTAGAGAGTAAGGTTCTCATTGTCAGCTTTGGAAATGTTGGAACATTTGGTGAAATTGAAAGGGGCTCAAAGGAGCCTTGGAATCTTTTATTCTACTCACACTCAGTAAACCTGCTGATAGCATTACTATTTGTTTGAGTGCTGTATATACAACCCAAATCCACAAAGGGACCTTTCAGGTGCAGCCCAAAGTTTTGAAGACTTTTCTGCACACTGTTCTTTTGTGTACATGGGGGCCAGCCTAGAAAGGAAGACATCCATGCACAAACACTGGTTTCTGCAAGAAGACTGCTCTTTCTAGAGCATAATGTCTGTGTTTTGCAAGAACACAAATCAGTGCTCTTAGCTGTGTTCACTTAGTATTGTAGATATTTGAAGCCTCTGCTTAGAAATCAATGGTTTCTGTGCAAAGAAATAATGAGCTCTACTACTTAAACATATCCCAACATTTTTCAGTGGAGCTTTTTGTCTATTTAGTTACCATTGTGTTTTTGCTGAGACTGTCTTCAGCAGTTTCAATACTGCATTTGTATAAATGCTTAAACGAATACCTTTACCAGTGCATCCCTACAGATACTGGTCTTAAACTCAGTCATGACTCCTTAATCCTTCTCCAAAAAGAAATCTCAGTTTAACTCATATTGTGCCTGTGAGCTGAGCGCTTTGGTACAACTACCAATATTTTTATTTTAATGCAGAGCTTAACACATAACAACTTGGGGTGAAAGTCTATTTCACATCCAGACTCTTGCATATATTTGCATATATTTGTCCCTTTTGCATATATTTGTCCCTTCCCAAACAAATTCCCTATTACTTCTGCATTTCTCACCCCAAAAGAAACTTACTGCTATGCTGCTGTTCCTTAACACTCATATGTACTACACATACCCATATACCCCTGGTATTTCCTTGCCTGTGTATTCTCCGTCCTTTACTGCCTGTCTGCTCCTTTTCATTCTCTCTCACACACAGACTTACACAATCTGCCATGTAGCTAGCATTCATTGGCAGAGAACACTAAGCTGCTCAGCTACTTGCTGATGCTAAGCAGGAATAAGGAGCAGAATGAAGGATGTTGGTAACGGCTTAGGTGTCACAGAGGTAAAAAAAAGCCCTTCAGGTCACAACTGACTCCTGGTTCAGGTAGAGAATCCCTGGCCAAGTGATTTGTGCAGCTGTACGTAAGTATTTCCCCTCCAATCATACATATATACACTTAAAGTCAGTGTAAGATATTAAAAGGCACACACAAAATGCAAATGCCATCTGATTTCAATAATACTGCCAAACCCTAGATGTTACACATTTTTTTAAAAATGAAACATTATTGGCTCAGTCCAGCTAGGAGCTATGTGTATGAAAGTAAAGTTCTGCACATATACTCCTATGCAGATGATGGATCATGAAGGCTAATGGACTCTGAACACTTGATTATCTAGTCCAACCTAGCAGCCAGTCTAGTAGCTGGAGCTGTGCACACTTAGCCTAGAAAATGATGGTGGAATCCCACTGATCAGCTGTTCAAAGAGGGCATGGAGGCTGGATCCGGTCCTCTCAGCTTTTTCTTCCCTGCCATACAACTTGCTGTTGGTATTCCAGATTCTTTTACTGGGCTATGCCTACCAAACCCTTGCTGCTGCACACATGCTCAGCTAGATCAGGGCTTAATGATGCTTGAAGGTGCAACCAAACGTGACAAAAGAGAGATTTCAGTATTTGCATTCTGAAGACTATTTATTAGTATCAAATAGGTTTGTGAGATTGTTCAGATGTTGAATCAGTAAGCTCATCTTTGTTTTAATTTTTAAGGTTTTATTATTTCCATTATTTTTTGTTATTAAAATGCCCAGCTGAGTGTCTGAAAAAGGTTCATTACAAAATAAACAATAAATGTTAAACAAACACTGAGGAGTTTGATTTGTATTCCTCAAGTCTACATCAAAGTAAATATATTGTCTGTGAGGCATTAGCAGAATAACTGCATCATAACTCAGGTAGCATATCAGTCCAAAAACACATGTGGCTTTCTTGCAAAGATGGACTAGATGAGCTTTGAGGTCCCTTCCAACTCTGATATGAGGAACCAGCTTGGGATACCCCTTTATTGAGATATACAAAGAATGGTAACCAAGTTTCCAGAAACTATTTGTGATTAATAATACCCCTAGCCAGCTTACACTGATGTGCTACTTTTTCTGCCAAGGCTATTTGGCAGATTCTTGCAAATTGCCCCTGAATCATACATCCATTTAGGGTTTTCCAATATTTATCTATCACCATCCTGGCAACTGTTAAAAAATAATGTTACTTCTTTGTGGAGAAACTGATCCTGAGGATCTTTAAATATTGACAATTAATACAGCAAAGGATCTGGTTGAGTTAAATATTGCGGTATATCTGAAAGAATGCTGAATATCCAAGCCCAAAATCTTGCCACTTCAGGACATGACCACCATGCGGGATATAAGGATCCTCAATCTTTGCAGTCTATCCAGCACAAACAGAAATGGTTGTTAATATGGTGGAAGTGGACTGCGATGAAATGCAACCTATATAATATAAGAAGACTTTCATATACATTTCCTGCATATTTTAATTTGTTTAATTGTAAGCCATTTTGTGAGGTGTTTGTTTGTACACACACACCAAAAAGAAAAAAGGGGAAAAAAGAAAAAAAAGAAATGAAAGAAATGTACTGGGTTTTCTAGAAAGAAAGAAGAAAGAAAATAATTCACCACAGCGCTCCTGAAGTAGTATAATAACGTTAAAAATGAATACTAAATGCTAAGATTTCCCCTACCGTGTTTGTAGAAGTTGCTGGGGATAAAATGAACCCCAATTAGCTCAGGCTATTGGGTACCTAATAGCTTTCTATGTAATTTATTTATTTTCTTTAATGAAAGGGCGGAGAAGGAGATGATACTTCACATATTTCTCAACAACTGTGGGGGGTCAATTGCTCTGTGATGTATGAAGTGGTTCATATTAACTGAAAATGTTTTACAAATATTTCAGACATTATCTGCTACTCTATGATACCCTCACTAGGTAGGAGGGTCACTTAAGTAAATTAATTAAAATATTTCAGCTGGCCAAAATATTTCAAAAATATTTCTCAATCTGACCTCTCCACTCATACCCCTAGCTTCAATACTTCAATATATGAGAAAGGAAGCTCACTCATATGTGTGTGGGGCAGGGAGGGCGGGATTTCTGACAGTTTATAAATCTCTGTCATATTCATGAAGCCCTCATATTAACTGTTTGTATGAGCAAAGGAGATTACTTCACGCCCCATTCCCAAGGCTTTTAACAGGAAACAACACATTCAAATCCCTCCAACATATATAACATAGATTAAAATCATACCAAAACAAATTTATGCTAATCCCGTACCTTTTGTCTTAGCTCAAACTAGCCCCAGTACAAAGATCTTCCAAAAGATACTGTGGCTTGAACATTGGCACGCTTACAGAGAAAGGAAATTTCAAAGCTGAGCTTTCTCAGCCACTATGAAACTGCTCCAGGTGCCTTGATGTATGAAATTAGCACTCTTGGATCAGATATTGGGAGGATTTGTAGAAGTAGGCAGTCTACTAGTTATGCAGGATTCAAGACACCTAGGGCTTTGAAAATCAAAACACAACCTTATATTGTAGACAGAAGGCTATAGTAAGAAGGCGTTGAAGTATTGGTATGTGCGTTCTCAAAAAGCTGTTACAGCACATCAAAAGATGGGATTCTGTGTTCTGAAAATCAGGTACTCCCAGAACAGTTATCAGGGGTGATTCCATGCACCATTTATTACAAAACTTTGGCATGAAGTATCTTCAAAGATACCATTACAGCCTTGCATTAGATGGGATTGATAAAAGTGCTTCTAGTCAACTCAAAGCAGACTTCCAGAGTGCCTATCAGGACCTAAGCTTGAAAACTAGTACCCCAACACTACACTTCACTAGTAATGGCCGAATAATTTGCTGGCCACTATTACTCAGTCTTTTGTGCAATCATTTTTTTTAAAAAAACACATTCTTCCTTTCATCACAACCAGACAGCAATGACATCCTTGATACCAAATTATACATGAGCTAACCCACCTCCGAATACATTTTAACCAGAAAGCAGGTAAGATGAAACCTCAGAGGAACTCGGAAGATCCCAACGAAAAGCCCCACCTCACAAAGAATAAGCCAAATACATGAAAGAATATATTCAGGATACCAACACCTTGTGACCAGCAACAGGATATCAAAAGCCACATAAGATCCAAACCAAAAGGACACATGTTTCCCTTTCACTCTCTATTCAATGTTAATCAAAGAAGCCACCATGCTCAGTGAAACAGTGAAAAGGGACCAGAACAGTGAGAGTATCAATATGTACTTGCACATTGAGTATTCAGTAAAAGTTCTCAGGAATGGAAAGTCTTTGCCAAACAAGTCTCTTGGGAATTGGAAAACACCAGCCAGCAAAGAATCCCCTTCTGCCAACAATAGTGGGCATGCATCCTTACATTACTCTTTAACACTTCTACGCTGGTGAGTAATATCAACTGGAACTGATCCAAGCAAATAGGACAAGAGTGATCCTCCATATCCCAAATCAACATTTAAAATAGCAGCTTTCAGTTCAAATGTACTGTATTTACTTAAGTCTAATGCACCAGCGAATCTAGCATGCACCTCAATTTTCAGAACCTTGAAACCAAAAAAAGTATGTGCTGGCGAATGTAAGTGTGCTATTGAATCTAATGCACACCTTAATTTTTGCAATGTGATTTGGCCAAAAAGGGTGAGCATAAGATTTGAGTAAATATAGTAACAAAAATGATTTTGCCTGCGAAGCAGGCCTATTTTGTCACAATGGTTAATATATGATGTCATTCACCAACTGAAAGCAGCTATGAAGGACAGCGTTTGGAATATACAACAGATAGGAAATAGTTTTCTCTCACTCTAAAACCAAGGCACACTTTCAATTAACTGCAAAACCTGTGCTGCAATGAATTAGCTTCTGTGTAGGTTGAGTTCCATGTCTGTTTTAGTCGCCTGGTCTCCCACAACCTCAGTTTCAGGTCAGCTGTAAATCAGTAGGAGAGAATGTCTGGGAGCAGCAGTCAATTGTCATAAAAACAGTTAAATATAACAAGCCATCAACACAGTTAAGTACAAGATGGTTAAAACAGGCCATCAAGTTGAGTAGGAGGTTACCAGTTCCATGGCACATAGTAACAGACCACCTTTAATTGTTTTCCAGTTAGATAAGGACAAAGGAGAGCAGCCACGACTTCTGAAGGTAATATAGTGACCGTGTACTGTATATAGTATATAGGAATAAGAATAAGTGTATAAGTCTCACCCTCTATGCTTTTTACTCCGAGTTCCTTGGAGTAATCATGATGGTCACCAAATTGCAAGACACCAAAACATTGCTCTTGGTATACATGCTGAGAAATTGCCTCTTTTCTGCTCCATCTGTCAGTGAGACTGGATCAGGCTCCCATACAGCAGTAGCAACATGGCCAGGGAATCAGCTGAGCACTATGCTGGCTAGTGTACCAACACGATCCTTAATCTATCTCCCAAAATATAGGGTTCATTATGGAACACCAGCACACTACCTTTCTCATTACTAATCCTTAAGCCTCTGCTAATGCTTAATAAAGTACCAGGCATATTATTTTGACAAGTTAGGTCTTTATTATACACAAGGCTGCATCCTGAATTAAACCATGGTTGATAGGTTTTTTTTTATTCACTACCAACCTTATGTCAAACAACAATAGTGAAGAACTAGGTTACCACTGGTGTACAAAGGTTTCTCAGTCAGAAAAATGTAAAGTTACTTGCCAAAATGGTGTAAATAAGTCAAATAATGCACATCGATACTATAATTTGCTATCCCCTCCCCCAAAATTGTGTATATCATTATCTAGCAACATCTGGAAAAATGTATACACTAGCATTATATAGTATTAATTTGCATCATGACATTTACATCATTACCTTATTTGGAGGGGTGGAGATCTCGTTACAGTGCAGAAAGTTCATAGGCAAGCAGCACTGAAGCTTCCAGCAGCTACTCACATAATGGCAAGATCAAGTGGGGACTCTACAAACACATCCATATATGTACATCAGGTGGATGTATTGGAGGTTTTAAACCAGTGGGATAATTGAAAGCATGCAAAGTACAGTTTGTGTGACAGTACACTGGAATATGGTGGACCACTTTTCTGACAATGGTTTGATTCCAAAAAAAACACTTCCACATGCACAAAGGTCTGATTTTCAAATCATTCCATCCCTCATGCTGCATCACATGATATTCTGGAGTGTCCCAAAACTCTGAAGAGTGGCTTTTCATCAAACACAAATGGCCGCTGCAAGAAGCAATGGAAACTCCAATGCATGAATGGACCCATGCTCATAGCTTTAAGGGTGCAATCCTATCCACAGATAGCTTTTGCATTCTCATAGTGCTTTTCAAAATCTATTTGTGGGAAGGAAAAGGCAAGGCTCACCAGCCCTCTGACCTCTATCAATATTGTTGCCACAAATATGCATCTCTTTTGCTATTCAGACAAGATGCACTCCCCCCAGTGAATTCTTATGTACTTCCACAAGCAAAATAAACCCATTGCCCTTAACTTTAAAGGCCTTCTTGAGTTTGCTTTCTTCAGTCTCATGTCCCAATAAATTCCTGCCTGTGCAGTTTACTCTTCCAGCTCAATCATCTGGCCCCTTAAATAAACCCTTCCCCTTCTCCCTTGCTGCCTGCTATGCCTAGAACACTCTTCCAGAACACCTATGTGATACTTCCTCTCTCCTCAGAACCAATGTTTTTCTAAGGTAATACTTTCCAGTGGTTTTCTCATTTACAACTAGCAGAGAGATTTAAGTTGACTAAAAAGACTTTTGATAGAGAACAAAAAAGACAGCTCTTGAAATACAATTGTGTACAGATGATGAACATGTTATTGTGAAAATGTATAAACTTTTGTTGAAATTTGAAATGGAAGAACAAGTTAAAGAATGCATGATTAAATGGGCAAAAAAATGGTTATAATATATAGATGGAACAATGGGAACATATGTGGATTAAAGGGCTAAAATTTATATTGTGTTATGATCTTAACAATTTTTAAAAATAACATGATGTACCAATGGTATCTAAGTCCGGCAAAATTATTCAGAATGTAGACAGGTGTTCCAAATGTTTCCTATAGGTGGCTTTATCTATCCCATCTACTACCACCCCTCTCACAGCCCTTGTATATTCCCTCATAAGAAGAATAAGAAAATCTCCATGAATGCTCTAGGGCCAACATTCCATTTTGCATTAGCATTCATCTGCATAGGCAAATTGTTGTGTTAGAAATTCCAGATAATCAGGAATTTTAGCTGAGTCCAGAATAAAGGGGCTCTACAGTATTTAATTCTTAATAATTTTGTAAAAACTATTATTCAATGACACACAACAGACTTTGTTTTCCTGGGACAAATAGGAAGCTATGAATACAAAGAACAAAGACTTGCTTTCCATAATATTTCCTTCATGGTTTTTATATACTAACTTTTATGCACAAACAATCCTCTGACAAGGAGTATCACCATTAGAATCTGACAACAGTAAAAGTTAGTTAATTAATTAATTGTTTCAAGGATTTCTAAGCTGCTGTTCAGACCATTAAGTTTTCCCAAGGTGGGAGACAACCATAAAAAACATTTAAAAATTACAACAGTGTCTAACTTCTAAAACAGTTTAACATAAAGTGTAATAACAATTTAAAATCTAACCAAACTTTTTAACCAAAAGTGGACGTAAATAAAAAAGGTTATGTGATTTTTTTTACTTACCCTTTATAAATCTAACTGCTGCAGGGAGCTAGTCAACTGTACAACTTCCTGAACTATTGTGCTGCACATTAACATCAAGGCCTGCTAATGCTAGCTATGATATTCTAAGCCAAATAATGCCTTAGTGTGAACAAGCAAGAGTACAGGTACTCAAACTGAAAATTGCCACCCCTTCACTCCTTCTCCAGTCCTGCTGCTGCCCTAAGACTCTGACATGATTTGGCTTAGCATTACATGGTTTGTCTTGGTCTAAACAAACCATGAGCAGTAATCAAAGACTGTTCACTACAAATAAACTATGAGTGTGCATTGACATGTAACACTAAATCAAACACTAAATCAAGAGAAGAAAGGTTATGCCAACCTCATCTCCCTTTTCCAGCTGACATAACCTTTCTTCTCTTGGTCCCTGTTTCATCCCTGTCTCTATTCCTACTTAACCATGTCTTGCATGGTCATTCAGTTGTGTTTCTAGACAGCATCCGTTCTTGTTGTTCCTCAGCTCTGTCTGTCCACATTTTGTTGTGGCTTTACTTGGGACCTCTTAAGCATTGTGAGGTGTATTGGTTGCTAGGCATACAAGTAGATCTGAAGTAAACGTAGGGATTGGCATATTGGCAGCTGATGTCAATTTCACATGTAGTTAAGAGCATAAGAAGATCCTGCTGGATCAGGCCAATGGTTCATCTACAGGGGTGGCACATCCCTGTTCTCACAGTGGCTAACCAGATGCCTGTGCAAGCAGGATTTGAGCACAAGAGCACTATCCCCTCCTGTGGTTTCCAGCAACTGGTATTTAGAAATGTTGCTGTCTCCAACTGTGGAAGCAGAACATAGCTATCATGGCTACTTGCTATCAATAGCCCGCTCCTCTATGAATTTGTCTAATCTTCTTTTAAAGCCATTTAGGTTGTTGCCCATCACAGTTTCCCATGGGAATGAGTTCCATAGTTTGTGTATTGCATGTAGAAGTACATTCTTTTGTCTGTTCTGAATCTTTCAACATTGTAATTGGATGTAGATGAGTTCTAGTGTTATGAGAGAGGGGGGAAAGCTTTTCCCTACTCACTTTCTCCATGCCATGTACAATTTTATAAACTTCTATAACTTGCCTTTTCTCTAAACTAAGAAGTCCCAAATGATGCAAACTTCCTCTGTAGGGAATCCTCTTGACCGTTTGAGTTGCCCTTTTCCGAACATTTACCAACTCAACAATATCCTTTTCGAGTTGAGATGACCAGAACAGTGCACAATATTCCAAATGCAGCTGCACTGTAGATTTGTATAACGACACTGATATTGACAGTTTTAGAACAGAATTTGCCTTTTTCACAGCCACTGCAACCTGAGCCCACATCTTCAACAGGCTAGCCACTACAACCACAAGGTCTTGTTCCTTGTCTGTCACTGCAGTTCTTACCAAATAAGCATTTATGTGAAATTAAGATTTTGTGTCCAAACATTTACACATTACACTTGTTTACAGTGAATTGCATTTGACATTTTACTGCCCATTCACTCAGTTTGGAGAGGTCTTTTGGAGCTCTTCACGATCTCTTTTCCTATGGGGAAAGGGCTCTCAATCTGGTGAAAGATTGTAGGTTTCCCTACAAAGTATATTCTATGACCTTCTACTCCCTCTCAGTTTTCAGATGATATTTGTACTACCAGCAATGGCAAAACAGTTCAAGAGGAGGAGATTAATGGTCAGACAGACTCACAGATGTGTGTGACATTATTATATAAGATTATTAAATCACACCCTGTTCCCTAATGGTCCCATTTACACTGGGAGTATGATGCTTTAATAGTTTGCTTAACTGTTCAGCACCTAATAGAATCTAAAAAAAACCTGAATGTTATTGTACTGTGGTCGCATCCCCTCTTTCTGACTCAGTAGAAATCATCCAGAGAAAGGTAAGCATATGTAAGTCTCACTGAAATCAATGGGGCTTAAATAGTATATATACTGTGTGTAGGTCATATTGTTTTCAATTATATTTTGGCATGTCTGTCTTTCACTGGATTGTGTCCCTATGCCTTCTCTTTAGTGCGTAGCCTCATGTCTACATATTACTCTTCCAGAGGTTCCCCGAAGACCCCTGCTTCATAATTCAGCCATCAGGAGGCGCTTAGAGAATGATGAGCCATCAGTCATCACCGCTGCCTGGAGTCAAAGCACATCACCTTTGTGACACATTGGAGCATCAAAGGCTTATAAAACGAGTGCCCTGAGGCCACTCCCAAGACCAGGTCTTGTGTGTGGCAGTACTCAAGAGTGCCGCTAAGCCGCATAGATGGCTCAGCTTCAGCTTTCAGCTGTCAGAATGGGGCATTTTGTTGTCTGCGTATAATATCACCATTTCCAGCCAACAGTGAGGGATGCAAAGGTGGGGGTGGATGGGAGAAGAAACAAAACGGAGCTTCCACCTCAAATAGTGAATCTCTCAAACTAATCAGTCATAAGGGAGGCCAGATGTCATTTTGACATATTATTTAGTGCCTTCCCCATTCTTTTAATTTTTTCTTGCAAGATAAAAATACAATTTCTTTTAATTAGAAAAGCAGCCTTTTCAATGCATAAAATTCAGAAATACCTTCCATCTTCTAATTTCACTCTTCTCGAAAGATAATTTAAAAACAGAGAGTAGGGCTTTATTATTATTTCTGTTAAGTTGGTATCACTTCATGTATAGCAAAAAGCACACATGGCTATAATTTAGTGAAGTCCTGTATTCCTCTTGTGGCAAATTGATAGGATAATTTTATTATGAGTGGAACAATGACTACAGGGAGTGAGACAGAATCTCACAGAACTCCACATAATTCAGTTGACTAAATGTAATACTTGCATTACACCAGGAGATAATGAATACAGTCCTGAACACCAGTAAAAGCTGCACCAGCTCAGATTCCAGCTCTTGTCAAAAGACTATTCCATAAATCATGCTCAGATCTTATTTAATGTCAGAAGCCAATAATGTGAATGAGTGCAACAGGGAGCACATCTTAGAATACATGCATACTAAGGCATGTGGTTCATATCCTTTGTAATGATAGGGTTACATAACCTAACAAAGGAATTTAATGAGTCACTTACCACATTCTAGTATTAATTATTTTACACATTGATTGTTCCTGATTTATCAGTGCTGCTTTAGCAACTTTAGCACATAAAATTACCTGTACAGCTATTGGGGATTATGACTTAGACCATAGGAGTATTTTATATGTTGTTTTCTTTCCCATCAAAATGTTAATATTAGCATGTTAATGTCAGCATGATAATATCAGCATGATAATATTACCAGTGTTAACTTTAGGGGATTCTTACATTTATTTCCTTTTGCAAATACACAAGTTACCCCAATCCACTCATGGGCCTCTCAACAAAACTAGCTACTTTTAAAATAAATGTACAGTGCTGTACACTGGCAGACTTTGAATCAAACTATTGAAAAGTGCAGATTTAAATTAAAACTTTTCAGCTGAGCTACTAATACAAAATGATCCATACTGCTCCGAGGCAACACATATGCATCTGTCTCCTCTATAAGTAAGCATGCACTCTGTAATTCTGTTTATTCTACTATTACTACGTATGCATAAAATAATTTACATATTTCCTTTTAGTCCTCAAAAGGGCCCTGCAGGCAATTTACAACTTTAAGCTTCCATTAAAATGAAGTTATAAGCATTAAAATAAGACAAAGCAAACCATCAAATAAGTAGGAATTAAAATAAATCAAAAGCCTGGTGGAATATGGAAATCTTAACTGCCTGCCTAAAGATCATCACTTTGGTTGCCAACTGATCCACTCTTTGGAGGGAATTCTGCAGTTAGGATGCTGCAACCAAGAAAGTCATGTCATATATATCCTAGCCAAATGTTACTCTCCTAGTGGTGGAATGGAGAGAAAGCTCTCTGAAAATGAATGCAGCTGACAGGCAGCTTTGTGTGGGAGGAGACTGCCCTGCAAAAATTATTATACAATGCTTACGATTTCCTCCCACACTCTCTGCTCTCTGAAAGTGCTGTATCTGTATTGTGATGGCAAGGAAAAATCCTCCTCCCCATATCGTTTTGGCTGATCATCATGGAGTAGCAGCAGCGGCGAGGGGAGGCGGGGAGGGGGCATGGGTTAGGCACTGGATGTGTGTCCCTGGATGTGTGCCTGATTCCCTAGCTGAATGTAAGTGCACCATCCTGTTTGAGTGTGTGTGTGTGTGTGTGTGTGTGTGTGTGTGTGTGTGTCTGCCTGCCTGCCTGAATATGTCCAGGTGCCTATGAATGTATTCTTGACAATGCATACTTTGGCTGTGCCCATTTTTGCTTTTAGCTTCACCCACCACCCACATGCAGCCCTCAAAGGGTTGGCCAACAGGAAAAGCAGCCCTTGGGACAAAGCAGTTTAGCAGCAGAGTGTTCAAATTGCTTTGCAATGTATTATCTTGCTTGGAATTCTTACCTATGAAGCAGGTCATTATAATTTCTCCATATTTTTCTAAGGTGGTGAGGTGCTAAGGGCTGAAAATGTGGGGCTTGCCCAAAATCACCTAGTTAAGTCATGGCAGAAGTGAGGTTTGAACCAATTACGGTACTTACTAGTTTAAATCTAAGCATTTTAGCAGCATTCTACAGGGTGAGTCTTTTAAAAGGCCCCATGGAACATGTGTACTCTGTATCCACGGGGCCTCTTTTAAAGGACTCACCCTGTATAAGGCAAGAAATATCCCAGCAATGGTCTGGTGATGAAGGAAAGTGAACCAAACCTTATAATTTATATAGAAATAATATATGCTAAGATATAAAAATGATAACAATAATGCATTCTCAAAGTGCAGAACATCTTACAAAGCTTTTCTAATTAAAAGATTGAAGTTTTCTGTTGCAAATATTTGACTAACATTTACCAACAATCATGCCTTCCAATTATTTACAACATGCTGAGATAAAAAAATTAAACAGCTGGATTTTGATGCGATATAAATTACTTTCTATATTCCAATTATTTTAAAGATATTTGAGGGGGGAACTAAAGGCTTTATCCTTCCATAGTCATATATGTAAAATCCTAGTTACTTGCTGCAGTTATCAGAATCCAAGTGTGCTATCTACAGCATGCTGTAGTTAATTGCTTTGGAGAATAAAAAATGGAATCTTTCAACAGGCATCTCCACTCTTAGATAGAAAGTAAGGGTCGATGCTTCTTTTTAGATCATAAGATCGTTAAGTTGATTTTCCCCCCCACTTGTCAACTCTGAGCCAGATATAAATACAGTTCTTAAGAGGCAAAAAGACTAGTGTGCTAATCCACTCTACCACCCACTCCCTTAATCATTGCTGTTCATTTTTTTTACCCCCCCCCCCCCCGCTTATCTTTGTGTTTCAAGGAAGTTTGCTATTCAAGAGGTCAACATACAAACTGAAACCTCAGTTTACAGCAATGACTCCAGAAGATAAGATATGTCTGGAAGTACATGGCTAATTTAATATCTCACCAATGTTTACTTTGCAAGGTGAAAAAAAAATCCTTGCCTGCCTTTTCAGTCATATGCCTGAGAACAAGAAAAGACCTCTGACAAGGACTAGGACAAACCAGCAAGCCTGAGCTGGAATGAAAAGTCAGCAACAGAGGAATGTGAGTCATACTGAAAGCTTTGAAAAATGCTTTCTTCTATAATCACAATATAAAACAATGAAACAGGAAATGAAACTTGCAGCAAACATGACACTAATGTCACGTGTCTCAATACATAACCCAAACAACTGTCTGGCTATGAATTTTGGCCATTTTGTTCCACATGCTTTTTAGTAAAGAACAGGATCCCCAAACAGATTTGTTAGATACCCAGGGTACAGAAAACTGCAACATGTACCAGCTAAAACAGGCCTAAAGCTTTCCTGTTCAGCTACTGCATTAAGGACTAAATTCATCTGCCCTACCTGCAACAAAACATGTCTCTCCTGTACTGGTCTCTATAGACAGATGGATGCCAACAAGAAATAAATGAGGGCTGTGCTGAATTTTTGTGAGTTTTCACAGTGAAATGTACTTTTTCAGGGGAACTTATGACAACATTTTCCAAAACAGCAGCGGCCCTAAAGGAGGAGAGGGGAATCAGCATTCAAAGTGAAATCATGATTATTTCCATTTTTTGACAAAGTGCCTGCCAAAAGAGGCAGAAGATCATGCTGTGTACTGTATATCACTTGGCCGGGGAGATCAATTTACATTGCACTTGCACTTTAAAGGAGGTGAATATTTTCACCCCTCTTCATATGGCCCCCCAAAGATTGCTGACATGGGTGAGTGTGTTAAAGATTTCATGAAACAAGTCTTTACCATTTTGACTCAGCCCTAATACTAATCATATACTTATATTAAATTTATTATAATTCTATGCCACATAAATGTGAGATGTTGATTACACCTATCATTTTGGGTAGCAGATCAACAAATTCAGAGAGAGATTAACTCTCATGACATCAGCTAGTTCCTCAAGTTAGGGTTGATTTGGTTCTTTGGGATTAACAGGTCAACTGTTGATGTCTTATTGCTGCACATAAATATTGTACAGATGCTGTATTCTGACTGGTCCTAAGCCTTTGCTTATACTGAAAAGCCCCAATTTTCTCTTTTATTCAGCAGCATCCCATTTCCACTGAGCATGCTCAGTTCTCACTATACTGTTTGTGAGAGAGGGGCAGCCAGGGAGGGAGATAGGGTGGACAAATCAGTGCTCAATTTCAGCTACATTAAATCTTGGATTTCTACATGCAATTCTCATTTACATCCCTGGGGCACTTAACATTTTTATTTAATTGTGAACCAGGAAATTATCTATCCAGACTATGATATAGTTCTCTCTAAATTTTTCATATCTATGTGTATTTTCTAGTAAGGGAACATCTAGCTATTTTAAATGAATTCAAATCTCCAGAGCCTGATGAGCTGCACCCAGGGGTACTAAAGGAGTTTGCGGCTGTAATCTCAGAGCCTCTGTCTAAAATCTTTGAGAATTCTCGGGGAATAGGTGAGGTCTCTGCAGATTGGATATGAGCAACTGTTGTCCCCATCTTCAGAAAGGGGGAACAAGAAGACCCAGGTAACTATCGACCAGTGAGCTTGGCATCAATAACTGGAAAGGAAAGGTCCTAGAGCAGATAATTAAAGTTGCTCTGTGAGTACTTAGAAAAGGATGCTGTGATTACTAAGACTCAGCATGGGTTTCTCAAAAACAAGTCATGACAGAGGAATCTCTTTTCTCTCTTTTTTTGGGGGTGGGGATGGGAATCAGGGAAATGCTGTGGACGTAGCATATATTTATTTCAGTAAGGTCTTTGACAAAGTTCCCCATGATATTCTTGCGGAGAAATGTGGACTGGATGAAATAACTGTTCGGTAGATTTGTAGCTGGTTGACTGACCAAACCCAAAGAGTGATCACTTAATGGTTCCTCATCATCTAGGGAAAAAGTGACAAGTGGGGTGCCACAGGATTCTGTCCTGAGCCCATTGTTGTTCAATAACTCGTTCAATAAACGATTTGGATGAAAGTATTGAGGGAGTGCTTATCAAATTTGCAGATGACACCAAACTGAGAGGTTGCTAAAGACAGAATCGGGATACGATATGGCATTAATAGTTTGGAGAACTGGGCCCAAACTAACAAAGTAGATTTCAATAGGGACAAATGTAAGGTTCTACACTTAGGCAGGAAGAACTAGCTGCACAAATATAAGGGGAGGGGGACACCTGGATTGCCAATAGTACATGCAGAAAGGATCTAGAGATCTTAGCAGAGTTAACAGTGAGATGCAGCAGCAAAGAAAGCTAATGATATTCTAGACTGCATCAACAGAAGCATAGTGTCCAGATCAAGGGAAGTCATAGTCCCGCTCTATTCTGTCTTGGTCAGAACACACCTGGAGTATGGTGTCCAGTTCTGGGCACCACAAATTTAAGAAGGATATTGACAAGCTGGAATGTGTGCAGAGGAAGGGATTCACAGTTATCAAGGGTCTGGAAATCAAGCCTTATGAGGAACAGTTGAGGGAATTGGGTATGTTTAGCCTGGTAAAGAGAAGACTGAGAGAAGACATGATAGCCATCTTCAAATATCTAAAGGCTGCCACATGGAGGATGGGACAAGCTTGTTTTCTCCTGCTCTGGGGGTAGGACCCAAACCAATGGATTCTGACTAAACATCAGGAAGACCTTTCTGACAGTAAGAACAGTGGATCAGACTCCCATGAGAGGTGCTGGACTCTCCTTCCTTGGAGGATTTTAAGCAGACCTTGGATGGTCATCTCATGTATGATCTAGTTGAGATTCCTGTACTGCAGCACTACATTGACCTTCAAAATCCCTTCCACCTCCACAATTGTATGATTCGAAAGTGTTAAAGCTATCATCCAACAAGGCAGCTAAACACTGGAAGAAATTTAAACAAACCTTCAGTTACTTCTAGATGCCATTAGATCCATCTTTTTGAATATTATGGGCAGGTGGCTCTGTAGCTTCATAAAGATAGCATCAAAATTATAATATAGCGATGAAAAAGTTTGAAGAATACTGCATTCCAAAATGCAGTGATATATATATATATATGGAGAGAGAGAGAGAGAGAGAGAGAGAGAGAGAGAGAGAGAGAAACTATTTATACATTTGTGACTGACCTCAACTTGCTGAGTCAGACTTGCAATTATGGAGAACTGACAGAGTCTGTGATAAGAGTCCAAATTGTACTTTATATCAGATACATGCTCAGGGAAACTCTACTGGAAGATCCTGAATTCCCCTTTGAAAAGGCCCTCAAGAATATCTAAACTTCTGCCAAGTTTCTGCAGTAACACAGAGCAGACTGTAAAAGATGGGAAAGCAGATGCAGTAGAAGTAGGCAAGATTACAAGTTCATTAACAAATAAAGCAACACAGAGACAGCCTAGAGCAGAGAGCTTCCAAATGATTCAAGTGAGCTGAGCTGCAAGTATAAGATAGTTGCAAAAGGTTTGAAGAATAATAAGAATAATAAGCCTATGCCATGTGCACTAGATGGAAGCTGCTGCAACAAGTGCAAAAGACTCAACAAGTTTGCAAGAATTTGCAACAAAGAGCATCATGTGCAATACAAGAAACAGGTGGTTTATAACTACAGCAGTGAGGAAGGTGAAGAAAACTTTACTGTTTTTATTCTTGTATTATTTCATTGTTTCTATTGAACTACATTATTTCTATTGAAATGGAGCGGTGCTAACTTTAAAACTTTATACCAAGAAACAAGGGAAATTCATACTGTACTTAAATCCATTTTTGCTAACAGGAAAAAGCCTGCATATTTAGAGTATAAGAAATTCTTCTAGCCTCTTTTCCTTATCTGCAGAAAGGCTAAACGCATTCAATGAGAATGAGAAGTTCATACGAACTAGTATGTGAATTCAAAATTAGACTCAAGGGGAATCTTTCAGAACTTCAGCTTGTAATTGTTCCAGAAATGCTAATGCATTTATTTGATTAAAAAAATTGAATAATCTTAACAATTCAAAGAGTAGATGTAGTTCATTAACATCAACAATATCAGAAAACACAATGTATTGGAAAGTTTTCAAATGAATATAGAATAAAGCTATTTGAACCTAATACCGCCAATTTTCATGCTCCAAAGAAAGCTGCTTTTGACTTAAAGAAAGAATGAAAGATAAACTAAACTGTTATACAGTGGTACCTCGGGTTACATACGCTTCAGGTTACAGATGCTTCAGGTTACAGACTCCGCTAATCCAGAAATAGTACCTCGGGTTAAAAACTTTGCTTCGGGATGAGAAATTGTGCTCCAGCGGTGCGGCGGCAGCAGGAGGCCCCATTAGCTAAAGTGGTGCTTCAGGTTAAGAACAGTTTCAGGTTAAGAACGGACCTCCGGAACGAATTAAGTACTTAATCCAAGGTACCACTGTACTGTACTCCAATAGACAATCTGGAGCAGAGGTGAAGAAGAAGCACCAACTGCCTACGTTAATTCATTAGCTATTGCAGTAAAAAGGAGGGTTGTGTCTTGAGCCTAAATCATTATACATTAAGATGGAATATTTCCCACTTCTTACAAGGGACGAAATCCTTGGAGATGTGGCAAAATTCAGATGCTTTTTTAGTTTAAATGTCTAGGGTTCTAAGAAGTTCTATTATAAAAGAATACCACAAGGTAGGGCCTTTGAAAGCGTCAGCCTCAATTATGTTCTGCCCTGATAAAATGAAGACAAGTGGAAATATAAGATGAATCTACTCAACAGACAGATACAACATCTACAAACCATAAGCATGCAAGGATGGAGGACACAGGTATTACCAAAAATCTTGATTTGGTGGGAAAGTGGGGATACACTTTTAACCCAAATGTAAATAACATAAATACATAATTATGGTTTTTTTCTCCGTTTCATTTTTATGCTAATAAAACTTCACTTGTTGGAACTTCCTATTGTTGCACGTCACCCCAATCTTTGAGCAGTGCAAGATTCCAGGGGTTCCAAGTCCTCTTTACCCAGGGTCAGAGTTTCTTTTTGGAAAATGAGACACAGTGGAGACTGTGGTGTCTATGGTCTATTTACACATATATGATCTATTTACACACATATATACAATCTGAGCCTACAATGGAGGGGTTCCCAGCATTACACTCCAAGAGGGTCTGGCTTCTCTAAAATCTGAAGTCTTGGATTTGAACAGAAATCCAACATGCTCCAAAGCATGGCTCCAACCTCTCCAGCTTGCTGTGTTTTACAGCCTGTAACATCACTGCAAAAGCCCCATCCTAAACTTTCTAATCTGCTCCAAAAAATGTCTTATTGTCTTCTACCTGACTCAGAGCTGGAGGAAGGGCCCCTCCCATTTTTGTCTGGTACAGAGTCTTTGCCCTCTTAATGGCTTTCTTAATGGGTCGTCACCCTTCACTTTGTCCTCTTTTAATGGCCTATCTCCCCCGGCGATTACTTCATCAGGAAGCCAGCCTAGTTTAATGTGGCTTAGATTTTAATATTTGCTGGGTCCAGGAGTTAAAAGTCTGGCACCCACAAATTCATAACACTATATTTGCTATCACTCTTATAGAACTAATTGATCATAAACACACCCTGTAGTTGGAAACTACAAAAGTTAATTACATGTGATGTGAAGATACACTGTGTTTTGTCCATCTTGAACCTGAAGCAAAATGTTAACTTTGGAGTAATTTCATTGACTTCAAGTAAGTATTCTGGAATTAGTGGTTTGCAAACTATGGGTTTCAGCTCTGTTCTCTACCCATAAAGTGTTGGTTGAAAGCAGACACATCTGGTTTTTTAATAAAACAAATCCAATTGGCCTTAGTATTTTTCATGTGAAAATGAATGGCTGGTGAGCCTTGTGTTGCCAAATCAACAATTAAAAGGGGGCTGGGGGTGGGGGAGAAAGATACTGTGAATTTGTAGTGTCTGTTCCGTGGAGTGCTAGGAAGCTATTCAGTTTTGAAAATAATAGGCACCCATTATCGTCTACAAAGTGCTATATTTTGGAATCAAGGACAGTGCTTCAAAATAAGAGATGTCCTTAAAATAAGGGACATCTGGCAGCCCTAGGTAAGCCAAAGGTTTCCTTTGAAATAAAATTTAGCATAGAAAGAAAATTGGGCAAAATATAGGCAACACATGGTTTTAATAGAACACACGATACCAGTATAATACACAGTTCTTGATTGCAACAAGATTTCTATAGAGTGAGTTTCACATAAATGCTAAATCTGCCAAGGGATTGAAATGCAGGGAACTGAGCAAACTTGCACTATATTACAAACCTTGCATACTGATGTACTGAAAAAGCAACCTGTGCCCAAAGTTTGATTTGTTATTCTACTCTTGGATACTGGGAGGGGCTCATCTAGAAAACCAAAACATTAGGAGGAAAGGAAAGGAAAGCCTATTCTAATAAGAGTTGCAATCCTGCACAGTTATGTACAGTATAGCCAAGCCGCATTGAAAGCAACAGTAATGAGGCATATGTGCCTTTAAACAATAACACAGCCAAGATATTAAAAAATGACAAGTTTGGTGCTAGACTGCAGGTTACTTGATTGAACCACCCTGTGATCTTCAGATAAAGGGTAGAATATAAATGAAATAATAATAAAATTAATCAAATAGAAAATGAAAGGAAATGACTACTATACTGTACGTTGTTCTGACTTTAAACATGTTCACGTTACTGTGAAATTTCCATTTGAATAACTTGTTTTTGGCACTTCATTATAAACAATTAGTAACTGAAACTAAACATGACAACAGTTCAAAGCATTCTATAGTAGTGTTGTGGAAAAACTTATTTCAGATGTCTTTACATGGTCAAATGACAAGACATAAACAAATGGGTCAGTACAGTTAAACATAAGGGCTTAAGTTACATTTTTGCTGGTATCCATTAACGTTCCTCTGTTTACTTCTGAAACACCCATGTTGCCAAACTGCTTGCACAGTGTCAGAGTGAACCCAAAATTCTAGAAAAAGTTCTTCTTTAACTAGGGGTCACTGTTTACAAAACTGGTGATTAGAAGTAACAAGCACATGTCAAACTCAGTAATTTCAGAGCCACAATAGGCATTGTACAAATCTGTCCCCTTCAACATTAATGGCACCCAATTCCAAATATAGCAGTGATACTGTATTTCTACATCCTGTTCTAACCTCAAAGAAATACATGTTTTTTTATATATAAGGCCAAATTAGATGTGGTGGCAGTAGACACAAATGCAGAATTGGATTTTGTCATCAAATCTCTGGGTGGGAAGAGCTTAATCTTCCTCCATTTGTGGGGTGGAGTCAGCCTTCCTCTGTTGTCCACCTACACTTAAATTGATCCTCACCCACTCCTAACTCATATAACATACTTCATAGGCTATCAGCAAGACCTGGGCTGCCTTCGCATCTTGTTGTGACATTAAATCAGTAAATATCGGTAATACAGTAGTAGTTGACATACAACTTTTAGTTGTATAAATCTGAACACTGTAACAGAAACATGCAATCCTATACATGTCTACCTACATTGTTTGTGGCTACAAATATAACAATACTCCTGTAACTTTTATGGTTAAAAAACAAGACAAGACAACAAAGAAGCAATGCTTCTATGGCATTTCGATTCATCTTCACTAACAAATACAAAAAGGAATAATGTGAAAACTGGGCGCGCGGGGGGGGGGGGGATTTTATATTTAAATCTACTGAAATAATCCAAACCTGGTACATCCAGCACATTTCTCACTCACATAGAACTAGGCAAATACAGTTCCTGAGGCTTAAAAAAATAAAAAAAATCTTCAGACATGTTGACGCTATGAAGAAATATGGCAATGATTCACCTGATGACATTGAGAGGTGTAAGAACCTGCTGATCTTGGGAAAGCACACATGGCCCAACAAGCCTTTTTCCTTCCAGTATATGTCATCGCTATATCCCTGGTTTATCACTTCATCCTTCAATCCCTTCTCCCCTGAGATAAAAGTGTCCAGCTGCCTTAGATTACTTGCTTCATTGGCCAATTTTTCCGTACATTTACTACTGTTTGGGACAGAATTATTTCACTCAATTCCCAGTTTGCTTTTGAATTCCCAGCATTACAATGTGTATCCTAGTATCCTAGTTTTGAACACTTTGCTTTGGCATGCACTATATTTGAACACACACACACTTTATTCACAGGAGATCGCAAAAAATTAGCCCATCCTCTTACAGAGAGAGGCAGCTCCCAAATGGAGATATATGAATTGATTTACTCAGCATTTTAAGTAAGATTCCCTCTAGTCAATTGTTTTTCATTCAAACGCTAACAGTTAACCTTGCAACTCATTAATCCTAACACCTTAGGTCCCAAATATCTGAAAGTGCATCTCATCCTATACTAGGCAGCCCATTCATTCAGACTTTCACAGAAAGCCCTACTGGTGGTCCCCTTGTTGAAAATGTTTGTAGCAGCATGGTCTGGAAGAGGGTTTTCTTTGTGGTAGTCCCACATCTTTGCAACTGTCTCCATTCTGTGGTGTGTCAAGCCCCTACACTGCTTTCATCCTGATGACAGGGAAAGACACGCCTCTTTCTCCAGTTCCTGGGGATGGATGAAGAGCATGTTGAACTGACAATACTTTTATTTTGCTTTTTTCTATCCATGAATTTTTATATGGGTTAGTAACTGAATTTTATGATGAAGTTAATTTATTCATGTTTTAGTTTTCTTTGTTGTAAAATTGTTGTTTAATGTATGCCACTCTGGGATCTTTGGACAAAGAGAAGATTACAAATATCTATACTAAATATTTTTAAAAATATATATACTCCCTTCTATATTATGACTATGATTCAGCATCCTGTTTCCAAGTACAGGAGTCAGAGTGTAAGAAACTGCAGGAGTGTCCCATACACAAATCTGGATGCTTCACTATTATGTTTTCATCATCATTACCTATTGACAATTTTAAAGCTGCCTCTGATGACAAGAAACTGAACTTATAATAAAGTTTACTGCTTAGGTAAGATTATACTATGCTTTATGAAACAAGTCAGGCGAATGTTTTTATGGAATGGAAATATCTGCAGGCACAAGGTCCTACATGGCTTGGGACTTGGGTACAGAAAGGAACATGTACTCCCACATTAAACTGCCTGTGCACTAGCAGGTTTGAGGGATCTCCTTCACATGCCCCATGATAGGGCTTGCCAGCTGGGGAGACAGCCATCTGGGCTTTAACATTCCATCTTTGGGATGATCTTCCCAGTAGGCTCACGTCTTATGTTCTTTCAATAGCAAGCAAACATATTATTTTCTCAGCTATAAATCTTTTGTGATGTTCTTATGCTTCCATAGGAACATAAGAACTGTAAACTTGTTAGCTGCCCTGATAATGTTTGTATTCAAGGAAAGAGTATAAATTAAGAAGAAAAATAAATCTAAACACAAGTGTAATTTAAATGAGCCAATTATGATTAAACCTCTGCACCTCTATACTGAAAGCCATGGAAGTAGTAGTACCCATCACTTGTTGAGGGAAAGATAGTGGCTGCTTACGTCAGAAGATGCAAGGAAAGGATATTCAAATTTAATAAATAATAAGTGTTTCTGGAAGGGGGGTTATTGGTTTGTTTTTGTTCTATTATGTATTTTGTGTTCACTTTTTTGTATTTTTCTGTTGTGAACCACCCTGTGATCTTTAGCTGATAGGTAGTAAACAAATTCAATAAATATAAAAATATAAAAATAATATTCATCAAGCTTATATTGTAACTTCTAATGAAATTACCAACGGCGCTTTCCTCAACTATATGGTGTAGTTCATGAACCTCTTCATGAACTGAAACCCACAGGGTTTACATGCATTTGGCCAGACATGTAATTAAATAAATTGTAGTTGCAACTGAAAGTCTATGTAAAGCAGTTGCTCATTAAGAATATGCCCAAAGGCTGGAGTCTGGGTTTGGTGTTTGGCTTTGGCATATTTTCCTCAAAACATCGACGGTGCTCCTCCCTGTTTAATACTTTATAATAGGATATAATAAGTTTATGTTCCCTGATGTCCCTGACAGAATGATGTGTCTTTTAACTTAGTCAGTACTCAGTGGGACTGGTACATCCCTTCTTTACACAGATGTCACAAGTTCAGGCGGTGGAAAAACATGTTTCAGCAGGTGAAACAACTCCAAAAATGAAAGTGCATGCGGCTCTCTGTGAGCTAACAAGGAATGGGTCAGAACCATCATGCCTTGATTGTGAATTTACCGAAGGACATTTCACTAGCCCCTGTTGGAAGCAACATTAAAGCAGGCAGATGCTATACAGATAAAACAAGGCAACTATTATGAACGCTTTATTGTAAAGCCCCAACTGTGTTTGAAGACTGATACATATGAATAGGATATCTAATGATGGGTGACTGAACTAGTATAAATAATGAGATAAACATGGAGCACTTTAAAGACAGTGTTGTATACAACTGTGTTGCTGCACTGATGTAAGGAAAGCTCTTTGATCTAGTATTGGCTTGGATGCCTCTTTGGAAAACTGTTTCCATTTGTTGTATTGCATTGTTGTTGTACATCACTATGATATTTGGTTATGTTTAGTAGTCTATAACTTTTTTCTGTGCATCTCAGGAATAATGCACTATGTGTCACCTTGCCATTCTTGCATCTCAATAATAATGCACAATGCATAATATTAAATAAACAAATAAATAAATTTACTGCCACTTCAAATTGGCCAAGACCTCAGTAGAGACTGTATCAAAGCCGTGAAAAATCTGCCATCCTCTCACCCAATGTGGCTAGGCTCCCCTCCTTCAGTCCAAGCTTGAATATCTTATGGAAGTGTTGCAAAAACCTTTTTCTTTGGACTTACTTGCAATGAATAGTGCCAAGCTCCAAACTTAATGATTTAGCCTTCTCTACATATATCTGCAGCAATATATCCCCCCATTTTTTTGCCTGTAATAATGAACGCAAAGGTCATCTGATGTAACTTGGCAGCAATAAAGGACTAGCAACCAGAGATGAGGGGAAGAGATTGCTTGGAGGCCTAGACGTGGCCCATTAAGTGACTCTAGTTACCTACCATTGAAATCAGTGAACTGCTGAGAAAAGAGCAAGATAAAAACAACAGCATGCTACATACAGTATGCACAGGCCATGGAGCACCTGAAAAACTTTGTCCAAACCCCAGAATATCACTTTAGTCTCATTTGTTTAATATAAGTGCCATATAATTGGCAATATAATTCAGGGTAGGGTCATAACTTTGTGATAGAGCAGAAGGTCCCAGGTTCTGTCTTGGTCAGACAACACCTAAAATACTGTGTCCAACTCTGGACACCACAATTTAAGAAGGATGTTGACAAACTGGAACGTGTGCAGAGGAGGGCAACTAAGATGATCAAAGGTCTGGAAACCAAGCCTTACGAGGAACACCTGAAGGAGCTGGGTTTGTTTAGCCTGGATATGAGGACACTGAGAGGAGATATGAGAGCCATCTTCAAATATCATAAAGGCTGTCACATGGAAGAGGGAACAAGATTGTTTCTTCCTGTTCTGGAAGGTTGGACTCAAACAAATGGCTTCAAGTTACAAGAAAGGAGACTCGAACTAAACATTCAGAAAAACTTTCTGAAAGTAAAGAGCTGTTCAATTGTGGAACAGCCTTTCTCAGATGGTTGTGGACTCTCCTTCTTTGGAGGTTTTTAAGCAGAGGTTGGATGGCCATCTGTCGTGGATACTTTAGCTGAGATTCCTGCATTGCAGGGGGTTGGACTAGAGGGCCCTCAGGGTCTCTTCCAACTCTATGATTCTATGATGATTCTATGATTCAATCCCCAGGACCTCCCAGAGAGACGCCTGCCTGAAATCCTGGTGAACTGTTGCCAGTCAATGTAGACAATACTGAGCTAGATGGACCAATGGTCTGACTCAATATAACACAGATTCCTATAATGTAGCATCATTTAAAATTCATATTCTAAAGACAAAATAGTGAAGAATGGACAAAACCTTTTTCTAGAAAAAGAGGTGCTGGAATGCACCATGAACAGCTCCCTTGTTCTCTTATAATGGCAATGGCATGTGCCTGAGAGGTGCCGGAACTGAGATTCAATGAGTTCTGGCTGAAAAATAGCCCTGGACAAAATCAATAGATATTATAAGGGTAAAATATGGAAAGGAAATTTGTAGTATTTCCACAGTACATTTATTTATTACTTATGAATCTATTAGGCATTTGAATCACGTTTTAGGCAAAACAACTACAATAACCAGTTCCATGTAAAAATACACGTCCACACACCAGTCAAAGAAATAACTCACCTAGCTCTGAAAAACAGCATCTAATGAGTTTTTAATGCCCATTTAAAATTAATAGGGGGGCTTGCCTGATCTCACTTAGAATCGGGTTTCATTATTGGGGGCCACTGGTGAAAAGGCATCTATGTGCCCACCAGCCTAAGAGTTTTGCTATAGGCTGGCATCTCAACAGGGTCTCCAAAATATAACATAAAGGATGGATAGATTTTTATACAAAGGAGGCAGCTTTTAATACAACCTGTTTCCAAATCATTAAGGACTTTAAAGATCATTAACTGTACTGTGAATTGCATCTGAAAAAGCACTGGCAACCACTGCAACTGGTATAATATTAGTGTGATGAGTTCTGACCATCTGGCCTTAACCAGTAGCTAGGGAGAAACATTTTTTACCGCTTAAAGTTTCCAAACATCAAAGGCAGTCTGACACAGAAAGCATTACAGTACTTTTGCCTGGAAGTCACTAGCACATGAATGATCATAGGAAGCTGTGTTCTCCCCAGAAAGGGTCACAGCTGGTGTACCAGCCAAAGCTGGAAAAAAAGCATATCTGACCAATATAGCTACCTGGGCTTCCCCAGTTAGTCCAAGAGCCCACTCAATCTGTGAACTTGGTGCTCCATCGGGAGTACAACCCCATCTAACACCACTGGAACACCTTTAGTAAGAGCAATTGATTCCCTCCACTCTCAGCACCTCTATTTTGTCCAGAAAAAGTTTCAGTTTGCTTGCCCTTACCCAACCCAGTACAAATTCCAGGCACTGATTCAAAAGCCTCCAAGAGATAAGCAGACAGAAAAGTCAGGTAGTAATATGTGTTATCTGAAAATTTATGACACTGCCACTGTGCACCAAAGAAATGTCCCAACACCACCTTCTGAGACTGGTTCTCTGAAAAGGATTGGAACCACTGCACACTGTGCTTCTCAATTCCAACCCAGGCAAAAGTTTCAAAGGTATACCATGGTTGGTGGTAATCAGAAGTTGTTTAGAGGTCTAGGAGAACCGAAAAGGTCACACAATCTCTCCCACCACCACATTCCCTGGTATAAACACCCACCTGGGTGACCAAGGCTATATCTATCCCAAAATTGGACCCGACGTCAGATAAGATTTAAGGCTGTTCAAAAACTGTTTAAGCAAAACATTACTTCCATTAGACTTGGTTTTGTGTTTTCACTAGAATCCTCAATTAATTATTTCCCTAACATCAAACTATTACAAAAGAGGTCAGCAAAGTAATTTAAAATCTCTCTTCTCAACTCATTAAAAGTCTTGAATCTTTTGTACATGATGTGGACAGACCTATATGAAAAGACTTATGCAAAATATTCTTACGGTAATGAGATTGCACTACAGAAAATAATTGTTCACTATATTATATTTACAGTTCAAGTTCCTTATCTTTTCACAACTAGATCCTTCCTGCTAGCATTGTCTCTTCCCTTGCTTATTTAGGGCTCAGCAATGTAATTAAAACACAAGGATAGTTGAAATTAATGAACCACTCAGCTGTTTAAAGCTAAGAACCTTTTCTCAGCAATGTTCAATCTTTGAAACATTCCTTCCTCTGTAGACCCAAATTAGACAAATTTTCTTAATGATACATACTGTCAACAGATATCTATTAAAATAGTTATTGAACTCAACAGGACAGTTTCTGCCTAAATCAGTTTCTGACCTATGTGCTTGCTGATCACTATGAATAGGTACTAACATTTCCCAAAAAATTAAGGGCATCATCATATTTACACCTTTTCATATGTTGCACTGATGCACACATCTCTATTGTCTAAGCTGCTATTTGAAATTATAGCGCATAGTTAGACAATATGTAATTCCATATGCTAAACTTATATGTACAGTATATTGCTCCTGCTTACCTAATATTTATATATTTTGATACCTAATATGTATTTCAGACCATTCAGTTAAATTAGTTTGTACAATATGCACAGGACCACATATATTCACTTTCAGTTTACATCTGTGTACATTAAATTATTCAGCGTACAAAGATACAAATACATAGTGCAGAACTGTGCTTGAAAGTGGCTAAGGCAATATATCTCTTAATAATTTGAGATCTGAATGGTGTGTAAGATGCAGAAGCATATTTATTATCGTGGATGATGAAGTATTCAGATTGGGCTCTTCCTCTTGCACAAGACTCATGCAGGAGAAAAAACCCTCTATCATCCACCTAATAAATCTGCTATTCAGGTAAGACCAACCGTCCTTAATATGAAAAGGAGATTTTAGCAAAGGGCTGCTTTCCTATCAGTTCAACTCTTGGAACTATTTTCCCAGAGGAAGGACTGTACATTCAAAACATGTTTGGTGATAACCTGGCATCAAGTTACTTTTGCACCTGATGGTTCTTCACTTTTGCACCTCCTGTCATGTGATGAGGCTCCTAAATCTGCATTGTTGTTACGTTTGTGCATTGCAAACTACACCTAAGCTCATGTTTCCAGAAATTGCAACTTAGGCCTGCATTAGATGTAACAATAATTACATGGCAGCTGGTAGAAATCACACATCCCATTGTGATTTCAATCATGGCAGAACAGTGGTACCTCGGTTTAAGAACAGTCCTGTTTACGAACGATTCGGTTTATGAACTCTGCAAAACCGGAAGTAGTGTCCCAGTTTGCAAACTTTACCTTGGTCTAAGAACGGAATCTGAACAGTGGAAGGGCACCAGTGGCAGGAGGCCTCAATAGGGAAAGTGCGCCTTGGTTTAAGAACGTTTCCAGTTTAAGAATGGACTTCTGGGACGGATTAAGTTCATAAACAGAGGTACCACTGTATAAACCCCTGGAAAATAGTTGATGAAGGTGTGTAGGAAGCCACTTCACACAAACAGCCTTGCATGTGCAATAGTGCCCTTACTGCTTCATTTGTAAGCAAGTACCATGCCACTGTCGCAAGACGTGAAAATGTTTAAGCCACTGTTTCAGGGAAATAATTCTAAACCATGTAAAGAGACAGACTGTGCCTGTGAAACCAGTAGACAAATGATAAGCACACTTTTTTAGTGAGGCATGTTCTCCTTTTGGAGTTCAAAAACATAACAGAAATCATACTCAAAATGACTTAGCTTTTTGTGCCAAGTGTTTAAGCACTAAAAGAAAAGAGTTCACTGATAAGGCAGAGTTGGCCCAATACACTTTTGTGCCTGAGGCGAAAAATAAGAATGGTTTCCCCAATAATGACAAAACTATAGCAATAAACAAAATAACAGACAATCTGCTGCTCTTTTATTGTACCCCCAGATCTACCAGATAAAGCAAGCTGGCCCCTTCTTCCTAGCTGTAGAGCTGGCCTGGAACCTGGATGCATGACCTTGCAAGAACACCCATTACGAAGAGGCTTCCTCAGCCTCCTGACTAGAAATAGCTCTTTGTAAGTTAAAGGCTGTTCTACCCTTTCAGTGTCTGATGTCTACATCAAATGCATAGGTGACAGGGACAGGTTTGCAGAATCAAAGGAACAGGGAGGAGAACAAGTTTATAATGAAGACAGAAACTAAGTGATGAAATCTGTCCAGGATTGTCTTCATTCTTTTCCTCATTGCTGTAACCACCCTGCCTTCCCTCCCACCCAGGATAGAACAAATATGTCTGCAACTGATGCTGTAGCAACATGCTATTAAGTACAGTTTTGAAATTTTATATTGCTTTGAAGAAAAGATTTTTATATACACCTGCAGTCTCTTGGAAGGACAAGTATAATATCTACTTGCCAGGCATATTAGCAGTAATAATAATCTATAATATGCTTGTAGATAAATATATGTTATGCATTCATGTGTACAGTGTGCATATTTAGATTATATACGTACTGCATTCAAATGTACATATTTAAATCATGGATCAAGTCAACACAAACATGCACTCTTTTCTTTCTGCTAAGACAACAGCATAGACTCCCAAGTTTTCAATCCACAGTGGATTTTTAAATGTTCTTAGTCCCAATCTTCAGAACAGAATTAAACTGAATTCAAGTCTCTGTATCCTTTCTTTCTCCCTTTCTTTTCAGGTTAGCAGTTTATTTCTGCATTAATCACCCTGACAGAAGCAAGGCAACTCAATTTTCTGCTTCTGTAGGTAGGCACATCACTTTCTGTACAGCACTAGGCATGAAAAGGGCTGCAGCTAAGCTTTGGTTACTGGTGTAATTGAAATGCTATCCACACTATAGGGTGCATTAAAGTCAGATAACGGCAGTTCCTGTGGCCAATTTAAGTAGCTTGACTTCCCTGGGAAAAAAAAAATTGCCTGACAGATAAGGCAGACAAACTGGCTAATTCTCCAAGCATGTCTCTCATTGTGATCCTAGAAAAATGAGAAAAAAATGAATCACAGAACCACAAAATCAATTGACCCTCGGGTAGCTCATCAGGCAGCGAGCCTGATAAACCTAAAAGCTTTGTTAATGTCTGCCTGCCTGTATCCCACAGATAGAGCACTTTGTAAATGAACCTGCTTTGATAAATATATTAAGGAAAGCTGTGAATAAAGGCAGAGACTTCTCATTTGTAAATACAACCTCTGCTACATGGAATTAGAATGATAAAATGGAGTTCCATGTAATTAAGTTTGTATAAGGCCTGAAATCCGTGCAAATACTTTCTCTGAATTTTGAAAGAGAACTGTCAGTTCAATTAATCTGAACATCACCTCGAGAATGTACTGAACAAAATTAAGCTGCTGATAAAACCTGGGCCAGTATTTTGATAAGTAATTCCTATATCATTTCTTGGCCACTGTGATCATTTTATTTAATCCGCTACCCCCCTTCTTTAGTTATACACTAAGCCATGTACAAAAGAGGGATGGTTCACACACCACCATAACAATAATCTACCATATCAAAAAGTATAAAATGGTAGAACCTTTTTCTTCCCTATGTAAAATATCAAAATGAATAAATTCCGATGAATAGTTATTTAAAAGCTAGAATCTAAATCACCACTCAACACGTAAACAAAGAAATCCATTTAACAACTGATAACAAGTATTTCAAAACTATGCAGATTTCCAGGTGTTTTCCCATGGAAAACCATGAACAGAATCTAAGGCACTGTTGAACACTTTGTAAAGAGAATGATCTTGAAAAACAATATATCTACATTAGCTCAGACTGTCTATAATTCTTGTTTCATGCCTAAAAGAACTAACTCTGAATTGCTATTTAAATATTGCAATTTAAATTGTTTCAGAAATGGAAAATAATAATAATAATAATAGTAATAATAGTAATAATAGTAATAATAGTAATAATAGTAATAATAGTAATAATAATAATAAAACACTTCAACCATGGAAGCAAACAGATTGATTTAGAATAACTTACCAGTTGTTTACTTGTAGAATTGTAAGTCCTGTGTCTTGGGCTAACTGTTTCTTCTGCTCCTCTGAAGGATACGGATGCTAATAAAAAGAAATGTTTTAAAAGATGAATCAGAACTTATGAAAGATGCACTATAAGAATGAAACCATCTTTTTTAGTGTGAACCATATCCTCAGGGATTGATATAACTGATTTGTATGTTATTTCTAAAACAAAAAGCTTAAGTCCCATTAATTTAAAATAGTATGCTGAATCAGGGTATTCTTTCTCCTTGTTGATTTCCTTGCATGCAATGTGGGAGCAGGATCATGCCTTCCTTCCCCATCTATCAAACATGCCTGTCTTGCCAGACATCCTGTAGACCCAATTCTCCACTGCCAATGCCCAAACCCTGTATGAGGGAAAACTGATAATGCCATTCAGACCTACAATGTGTATATCATCTGTTACGTATGTAGGCCCTATTCAACCACATGTGTGTTTCCAATGGGAGACATATATATGGTGTGTAAGAAAGCTCAACCTTGTCTTTACATCAAAAATAGAGAGCAAAAACAAGGAGAACCTGCCATCCAATCAATGGCTGTAGGGGCCAAACTCTACTCAGCAAATGCTCAAGAACCACATTGCTAATGTGTACCAGTTTTGATGGGGGAAGAGGAGTTGTAATGGAATCCATGGTTAGCTTATGCATATACCTCTTGCTGTACAATCCTGAGATACCACACCCTTCTCTATCTTGTCTGCCAAAACTCCTTCACTAGCACTACCCACAATCACTAGCACCCAATCTTAAATCTGATAACCCATCTATAACTAATTCACAACTCTCCACCATCTAAACACCTTCCAACATGCCACACACACAAATAAAGCAAAGGCTTTGAAATTACATCTACTGATTATCTGAACATTTGTGACAAATTATGCTTAAGTAGAGAATTCTTCCTACGTTTTATGCAAAACCCCCCAAAACTCTACCATCATAATGGGATTGTACTATTACTTTTATAATTTATTGGCTTTCAATTCGTGAGTTGGAACCCACTACTGGGTTGGAACATGTCCTAAGGCAAACCACAGCTGCAGCATTACTACTGTCAAATGCCTATTTCAGCCAAAGTTGGGTCCCAGGACTTAAAAGGGTTAAAGACTACTGTACTAATTGACCTGGAGGATACTGATTGTCTCTTTATGTTCATTGTTGATACATTTGTTTAGCACATCTATGACTCAAGCAGCAAACAACTTATACCCTAACCCTAAAGTTAACATTTGCACTGGGATAATATTTGACAGAAGTACTGTGCCGTGCTGTAAAACCAATGTGGGACAAAAAAATATTCCCTAACATGTGCAGAGCTCACAGTTTTCTGTGCACTGGAAAGCATTTGTCTAGTACACAATGGAACCCTTTTATCAGGCATAGGCAAACTCAGCCATCCAGATGTTTTGGGACTACAACTTCCATCATCCCTGACCACTGGTCCTGTTAGCTAGGGATCATGTGACTTGTAGGCCAAAAACAACTGGAGGGCCGAGTTTGCCTATGCCTGCCTTTTATCCTCCCTCCTTGGTCCTCGCATAGCTGTGAGTAGAGTCATGTGCAGTGCAATGTGTCCAGTCTTTACTTCCAAGGGGAAGCATAGATGGTCCTCCCATTGAAAGTAATGTACAGCTGTAGCTCAGCTGGCACTATTTTCATTCAGTGGAAGGTTGGCAGTGGGGATGTCCCAAGACTCCGATGCATCCACTTCCATGCATGCAAACATGTGCACATGTGAAACAGCAAACAGAGCTGATAATTTATGGGTTTGCAGTGGTATGTCTACAAATCTACCTGGTGGCTTAATAAGTTTTAGAAATGGCACATAAAACTGTAACATTAACAGCTGGATTTTATTTATTACTTAGCTATTAAATAAACATCTCCTTACTCCTTAGATTCTAGTCAAATAAAAATACATCAAATCACAAAATACAAATTCATTCAAATAAAACACAATATAAAAAGCCCTAAGCCGAAATAAGCAGAAAGCCCCATTGAAATTCAGCTTCTTAAACTGTTGCCTCTGATCACTGAAATTCCCCTGAAATTTTTACACCGTTAGGTTTCCTTGGGCAGCTGATTCTGAAGGGGGTTTGATCTGGGAGTTAAAAGTTTGAAAATTGTAATTTCTGCTTTATGTGATTCAGATAGCTATCTACTGTATGTTTTTGGAGTTTCATTAGGTAAACTGTCCTGGAATGCTGTGCAATCAAGGGCAGGATATAAATTGAACAAATAAAATAACATAAAGGGGACCACCATAAAGAAATCCCTGTTCCACATCTCAATTGATTTTAATGACTGACTTGCTCATAAATGGAGCACAGAATTAACACAAAATTTGCATGTGGATAAGTGTATTTGGAGTTGGGATATTAGCATTTTCTTATTAAATTACATGGGGAAAGGGATATATGATTTGTCTGAAGTATTTGGCTACATTAATCTAGCTATTTACATTCCTTTTACTGTACTTTCTTCTTTTGCTTCATTTATAGTTTTGCACTTGCTCTGTATCTTTTTAGAATAGTTTCCAGAAGTGTTATTGGAAACTGACATTACATTAAACACACATTTAATAGATTTAAAGTATACTTTACCCAAAATATAACCAACCTAACTTCAACATTCTGTTTTTAATTATTAGTATAATTTCCTAGATTACAACCAGAAGAAAAAGGAGAGTTATTTTCTTTCAATTGTACTGAGATATTTTTTTTTATCATGTAAATATAGCCCAATACCTATGTAAACCACTGTTGGGTGCCAATTGTCTCATTATTAAAAACAACAGCCTAGAATTGCTTTTTCAAAACCTATTTTGTAAGCACATTTTAAAATGCTCGCACTGTTTGACGGCACGCTAGGCAACATTGCTTTTCTGCAAAAAGGGTTAAATAGATGTGAATGAATACAGAAATAAGGCTTTTAATATTCTGCAAATATTAACAAAGAAAAATGATAATGTTGAGTTAATGTGGGTTAAGGATGAAATGAAAATAAATTTTTCTGATTGCTAAGTGTTGACACTTTTTTGGCTATTCCCTCAAATCTTTTTCTTTTTCTTTTTTGAAGGCTGTGTAATTACAGAAGGCTTTTCCCCTCCTTCCCCCTCCTGCTTTGAGCCCACATTAGTAATGACCCTTTCACTGCTTCAAAAACCACTAATAGTCTTCAGCAAAGGCAAGAAAAATGAACAGGATAAATTGGAATCCACAGTCAGTAATTTGCATCATATGAGGCTGCTTTGGCCACTCACACTCATTCCTGGCCATCAATCCTTTGCTGTCAGGTGCTGCACTCTGCCACCATGATAAATACTCCTCCTAACACTCTGATTCGTCCAAACAATGTAATTGTCCTCTATTCTCCTCTTGGTAATGGAGATAATGAATGACTGCACAAACAAGAAGGATTGCTCATCACAGACACAGGGGTGGTTTCAAGCTGAAAAGCCTTGAGTACAAATTTTAATTGACTGAAAATCAGGGCTGGACAAAAAGATGGAAAGAACAGTCTATATTTTCTTACAAGCTTATTTCTTTTTCCGTTATAAAGAGACTGCTTTCTCCTAAGGAAGCATCTTCCAGGAATATTCAATACAAGGAGACCTATACATGATATGGCTTAAGAAATAAGGTATAAAAATGGTTCTTTGTAAAATGGCTTATTGTCTTGGCGATGTTATTAAAATATGATATCCTTCTTTTACTAGGCAACTATTAAAATTGAACCAGTTGCCTTCTGTGCATAATAGTAGCAGGGCCAATACTTTTTCATTAAAATAGAAAGATGGTATGTGGAGTCTCTGTCCTAAATGCTAAGGCTAAGTATTTTCATGGCACTGCCTGATAAGTAGATCTGTTCAGAATCACAGCCATAGCATCACAAACAAATATTGAACTAAACCTATCAAGAATGATGGCAGGAAGGTTGCAGTCAACAAATAGTATGCTATGTTGGTGCAGTATATCTATTTGAAACTAGGTACACACTTGGGGTAGAATTCAAAAACTAGCAAATCATTGAGGAATCAGCTAAAACCATATTGGGTCGAGTGACACTCTTTGCTTTCAGTAGGGTAACTACTGTGCTTCAGATCAACATACAGTACAATGAAATTATAGAAATTCGGTCCTCTCAAATGGCCCTTATTATTCTCAATTAAGAGTGAAGAACAATATAGCAACAACCTCAACTTACATGGCATTATATATTTGCAAGTTTCCCCTTTTTTAAATCAGTGATGTTATGCCTTTTTAAACATGAAGTGGACTGTTTATCTGAAAGCGTTCTGGCAGGCCACCACCACATTTCTAAAATTAAATAAAGGATTTGAAAACAATCAGCATTTCGAGCAGTTCAGACCACAGCAATATGTTTCAGATTAATTTACAAATATATGTATATATTTAAGACTAAACTACAGAACTAGAAAATTCCTACTAGTTAGTCTATAACATGCCTTCTTACACTTTATTAGAACAGACATCATATTGAAATAATAAACATGGGAGGCTTTCATTTCTTCTTTGATCTATATTACTAAATGTCTAACTGGCTCAAATTTAAAATAAACTCTGGGATGTTTGCACTTAGAAACTGGAAGGAGACCACAAGGCATAATTTGTTGTCACTTTTCATATTGTCTGACTAAAACTGTAGTTTAGTCTGTGCATTACTGGGTACCATGCAATGCTCATCCAGTCAATCACACGGTGGCTAAATACTCTTGTACTAATACAAGAGTAAAGTAGTGGAAAGAGTAAAGTAGTGGAAAGCAACAGTGACAGATTTCTTTCTCAGTATGGAATGATACAGAAGTGAAGGCATTGATCACAGCTCTATATGTTCCCCAAATCACACTAAATACATAGCAGGCAAGAAGCACCACACTATGTA
This sequence comes from Podarcis muralis, assembly GCF_964188315.1. NCBI lineage: Eukaryota > Metazoa > Chordata > Lepidosauria > Squamata > Lacertidae > Podarcis > Podarcis muralis. The sequence goes on from NC_135655.1 coordinate 39,673,312, forward strand.
GATATGGTGCAGGGCAAGCAATACTCCCATATAGACCAAGTGACCCACTATCAGCTAAGGTTAATTATTTAATTGGATTGAATCATTCTTCTATTTATTTTATTATTGGACAAAGATATTTTCAGAGGCATATGCACACAGACACACAGAAGTAAGCCGCCCAGAGCGGCTGGGGAAACCCAACCAGATGGGCAGGGTAGAAATTAATAATAATAACAACAACAATACAGTGGTACCTCAGGTTACATACGCTTCAGGTTACAGACTCCGCTAACCCAGAAATAGTACCTCGGGTTAAGAATTTTGTTTCAGGAAGAGAACAGAAATCGTGCTTCGGCAGCGCGGCGGGCCCCATTAGCTAAAGTGGTGCTTCAGGTTAAGAACAGTTTCAGGTTAAGAACAGACCTCCAGAACGAATTAAGTACTTAACCCGAGGTACCACTGTAATAATAATAATCATAATCATAATCATAATCATAATCATAACAATAACATGACCCAAATATTCCAATTGGCAGGCACCTCATGTTCTCCAGGCCTACTGGTGTATCTCTAAAGCCATTATTAATTCCAGTAGCAACGAGTCCTTCTAAAGGCTGCTGTTACGACTAAGTTTGGAAAGCACAAAGTTTGGCCTAAGCTTCTGATGTAACCTTACCATGATCCCCTCCCACTCTCAACAGCAGCAACATGTCCTGGAAGATGCCAGTGAGGCAGAAACACTGCAGATGTTACCACGAAGAATAACAAAAGCAAGGAGGGAGGAGCCTCATATCCTCACAGTATTGGCAAAGAAGGAAGAGGAGCCATGGAGATGTAAGCTCCTTGCACAGCACAGCCTGGCATCCCCAATCCACTCTGCAACTTTCTGCCATAGAGATGAATAGAACCAATTCACTTTTACGGCAGAACATAAACCAGGGGAGCAGGGAACCTCTGCAGCAGTCAGCAGCAGCCTAAAGGGCCAGTAAGCTGCGTGTAGCCACCTTCCTATTTTCTCTCAGCACCCTAGAATGATACACTGTCAGAAGTGTTGTGAGAAATTTAAGCTGCCTGAGATGCTTGGAGCACTGGGGATGGCAGTGATGGGCTCTGAGACCCCAGCACCTACCCAAAAAGGCCAATCTGCTTCTGGGTTTGCTACCTTTCCATTTAAAAACTATTAAGGTGGCTTGCAACAAGACAAATAGAATAATATAAAAACACAGAGATTTCAGTAGAGAAGGGTATAAAGAAATCAACAACTTAATAGGCCAAGCACCTGCCAAAATAAAATGACCACAAAATAATGGAAAACCATCAGGTAGTCCTCCTTAAACATAGATTTCCACAGCCCATGTGGAGCTACAAGTCCCTCTGTAGTCATAGGTAATTATCCAGTTAAATATTTTCTCCAATTATTATGGGTTGGAGTTAAGACTCTTCCCTGTCACTTTAGCTTGTTCTTGTGGTTACCTAGCTGTGCTTTAGCCTGTGAATCCATAAACAGCCTCTTGTCTGGGCCTGTGAAGTAACCCAGTCTTATATTAAATAAATAAGAACTTAACACTTTCTCCAGTTCAGGTCAAAACAGAAAAAATTCCTTCCAGTAGCACCTTAAAGACCAACTAAGTTAGTTCTTGGTATGAGCTTTCGTGTGCATGCACACTTCTTCAGATACACACAGATACAGTGTGTATCTGAAGAAGTGTGCATGCACACGAAAGCTCATACCAAGAACTAACTTAGTTGGTCTTTAAGGTGCTACTGGAAGGATTTTTTTTTGTTTTGACTATGGCAGACCAACACGGCTACCTATCTGTATCCAGTTCAGGTGTTGGTAGAACACATAGGACAGTCTCTCCAGTATATCTTAATGAATGAGTGGGCTCATACAGGAGGTGATGGCAGTCCTTTAGATATCCCAGTATTAAGCTGCTGAGGGCACCAGAACACCTGATCACCAGCACCTTGAATTGGACATGGTAATGAACGAAGCCAGCGAAGCCCTTTTAAATGAGTAACTACATGTGCCAAATACAGTGGTACCTCGGGTTACAAACTTAATTTGTTCCGGAGGCCCATTCTTAACTTGAAACTGTTCTTAACCTGAGGTACCACTTTAGCTAATGGGGCCTCCCGCTGCCACTGCGCAGCCGCTGCACAATTTCCATTCTCATCCTTGGGGCAAAGTTCGCAATCTGGAGCAACTACTTCTGGGTTAGTGGAGATTGTAACCCGAAGCGTTTGTAACCCGAGGTACCACTGTAAATGGCTCTGGTCAAAACTCTAGCTGCTGCAAAATGAACGACTTGAAGTTTCCAGAGATTTTTCTAAGGCAGCCAAACATACAGCACATTGTAGCTATCCCAATGCTCATTTAGTTCTTCATTTTCCCTGCTGTGTTTTAGAATCTGAAGAGAGGAGGAAATGATGAGCACAGTAAACAAGGACTAGGGGTGGGGGTGGGACAGAAAAGTCTTGCCACTTCTGGGCTGTTACCATGGCTTTCTGGGGTGAGGGCCTCTCCCTGCTTAGTCTGTTCACAATTCACAGGCCCTGTCTACCAGGCTTTGCTGTCAGTCCCAGGCACATAGTGTGCAAGGAATCTTGCTTAGCTTTGAAAATATAAAGGAAGGTGCCCCCCTCCCTATTCTATAGTATACACCATGTAATCACCACAGTATGTTTTTACATGCCTAAAAAATTAAATGTTTGCATTTAGCCTGAATATTTCAGGTAAACGAGACTACTAATAATTCCAAATCACATGCATGGTTGCCCTATTTAAGTTTGTTTTAAGGTGTGCGTTAACTGTGTGTGTGTTTGTGTATGTGTGTGTATATTTTTCTAATATTTTCCTGAAAGTGTGTGTATATGAAATTCCAGATGGGATTGGTTTATTCGGTTATAGAAAGCCCAACATTCAGTGGGAAGCACAGAAAAAAAGAGTTTATGATCAAAGCAAAAGGATCTAAGTGTTCGTTTTTAGGAAGGTTTTGAATTCAAAATATTTTGGATTTCTATTTCCACAACTAGTTCTACTGAAAAACATTGGTGCCATTCTTTACGGAGCAAGCGAAACACAGACAGCAGTAGGGAAAAAGTTGATTGTAGAATAAATATATGACTTCTAATTTTAAATATTTAGCTCCACTAGTACTTTGTGCGAGAGTGCTAAAAGCTATAAAACAGTTGCATCTCTTGTAGGAAAAACAGGTTGCCACAACTGCCTCTATAAAATACTTTTCTGCTTTTGTTGGGCAAGCTAAATGACTGATGTCTTCAACTTTCTCTCACTACAGTCCCTATTGTTGTACACGCATGTGCTCATGCATCAACTAATTCATTCAAACAATATAACAGGACAGGGACTATCTCCAAAAGAGTTTCCAGATGGGAAAAGAATGAAAATTTAGTTCACAGTATTTGCAAATAAAAACAAAACTAAGATGTTTTATGTCTTTCCCTCTTCTGCTTTCTTTTATGCACAGACAGGAACACAGACAAATCTTAACTCTAATCAAGCAGTTGCTCCTACCTGCTGGGAAGATAGAGAGATGTTATTGTTATGACTTTGTTAATTACTTGGGAGGTGTCAGACACTGTGGTGAGGAGCAGCAGTATAATCAGAACTTGGATAGACATCCAGGAATAGATAGCCAGAGGGAGCACTGGATCACTGCTGATTCAACAGAAACACTCAATCTTCATTTATATTGTTTTGGATTGGATTTACCACTGATGCAGCTACAATGGAGATACAGCACAGACACTTTTTCTTGGTAGATCTCCTTAGAACTCTACAGAGATGTTCCCAGAGTCTTTGGAGCCAAGTACTCAATCTACAACAAGGGCAGGGATGTAGCTAGTCACTTTGATATGTGTCTTGGTAACTTCCAGCTTTTAGCCTTTAAAGTTGGTTAGGAACTCGGTTACCAGACGTCCATGTTTCCCGGGGTCAGTCCCCGGATTTACAAATCTGTCCCCGGACAAAATCCATCCCCGGAATGTCCCCGGATTTCAATTAATGTCCCTGGATTTATATTTTAAGTGTTGTAGATTTATTATTAGGGAATGGATGTTGCGTGATTGGTTCAATGGCACAAGACACATCATATGGGGACTTCCAGCGAGGCAAAATAGCGGGTGCCACGGCAGTGAGCAGCTCTTGAAGCCAGCCAGAGCCAACTGCACTACTAGGCTGGATCCGGGCTGCTGAGACTGCCGCCACCACTGCCGAGAGGGAACTGGGAGCACCCGGCGCGTGAACTGGGGGAACTCCTGACCCCCCCACGACCCAAATCGAGCCGGGAGCGAGAGCGCCTGACTACCTGACCGATTGCCCAGCAGTGCTCCGGGGCCAGGAAACCCTGGAGCTGACACAGGGAGAAGGAGGAGAGGAGAAAGAGAAGGAGAAAAAAGAGGGGAGCCTCGACCTTGCCGTTACTTCGCACGGCACATAGTTACAGTATGGAATTTAGTCCCAGTAACATGTAGTAATGGCCACCAATTTAGGATGGCTTTAAAAGAGGATTAGACAAATTCATGAACTACTAGCCATGATGACCATGTACTGCCTTCACTGTCAGAGGCGGTATGTGCCTGAATACCTGCTGGGAATCACAAGTGAGGAGAGTGCTGTTATACTCAAGATGTTGAACTAGATTGGCCTTTGCCTTGATTCAGTATGGTTCAGAACCACTGGTGCTTCATATATTCTTATGATGTTGATTTTAGTGTAAGATTTCACTAAAATGCATTATTTTCCTTCTACTTTCAGTTAAATCTTACATATTGCTTACTGAAATATTTTAATTTTGTGATCTTCCTGTTTCTCATTTTAAGGCTATAAACTCTTCTCACATTATTTAACTTTTACTTGTCTAACCCTATTTCTATTTAATTTGCTCTTTATTGGCTTGCTTTCCATTTTGCATTAAACATGAATAATGCTTCATGAAATGTTGACTGAATTTGATAAAAAACATTCATATTAATGTTATATTCTGCAAGAGGCCTCTCTGATTTCTGAGAAGCAACCATAGGTTACTTACAGACTAAAAAAGAGCAACTATATCAGGATCTACGATTAACATACAAGTATGAAGGTAAGATTTGGAATTGTCATTTTAGATTTATGTCAAAAATTGTGTTTGCATGATCCATCTATCCAAAGTTACACTTACAAGAGTAATATATACTTAAATCAGTATCAGTATAAACTATTATTTACCTTTGTTCACTAAATCTAAACATTATACATTATTGTACATTATATTGTAATGTAATGACTCTGGTGTTCATGCTTACCTATAACTCAGTCTACAAGTTTGAATTAGTATTATTTTTAAAAATTATTTTATTTAACTGTTATATTAACACGCAACCAAACTTGTAAGTCTGTGCAACTATGCTTGTAATATTTTTTTTTTGAAATGTAAAAAAATCAATAAAAATAATTTCAAACGAAACACAAAAACAAGATAAATATGTAACTGGGTGAGAAAAATGGAAGCTAAGGCTTTTAAATGGCTACAAGAGCCCCAAGATATTTGAAGCCACAGATTTCTGAACACTTTTCAACACATTCAGTCATGGTTTGGGATCAAATGTAACAGCTAGTTCTCATTAGATGTCTTAATTTGTTTGCTGAAACTGCAATTTATCATATGGTAACCACAAGTAAGTACATGTTTCATTTGCACATTAGATCTGGTGCAAAAGAAATGTGAGTAATGCAGTTTAATAGACCAATTCAGACTTATGATTCCAAACTGCTACATCAAGAAACCAAATTTGTCACAAAATCTGATAATCACTAAACAGAGATAGTAAACCAAAATAAATTATTTGCCTCTAAACAACCATTGAAAGCTGCCTACAACTCTCAGTTAGACCCTGCCAGGGCAGCAGAGCTTTTCAACCTATAGGCCCTGTCAAAGGTTAGCATATATAGAACGGCTGTTTATTGTAATTGGAGGCAGCCATTCATTTATCTTAAGGAAGGTTCTTTCCAATCGTATGATCAGAGATTTTCTAACTACAGATGCCAGCAACTCAGCCAAGATCTGACACATGCAAAATAAGTGCTCCACCAATGAGCTATGGTCTCACTTCACAAGCCCTCACAGACAGGTTACATCAATAAAAACTGTCTTATGATGAGTCAGACCACAGGTCCTTCAAATCCACTATTGCTTACCCTGACTGGCACCAATTCTCTAAGCCTCAACTGAGGTTTGAAATCCTTTAATGGCCAGGTATTGAACATGGAGTCTTTTGCATGCCAGTCATGTGCTTCAACATTCAGCTGTGGGTTGTCCCTACTGTACAAGGGAAGTGTTGACCGTGATGCACAGTAGCAGTTGGAGAGTTAGCGTCACTTTTGACAACAAATATTCCCCCCCCCCTGCTTTTTTTAGCTGATGGGGCAATAATTTGATTTGCAAGTTGGAGAAGATTTTGGATCAACTGCAGGTGAATATATATCAGCTCAAATCTTGACTAAAATTGCAAGCAATGTTACGTGAATCTTCTAACACAAACACATACCCATTCACTTATCATAAGTGAAGTGCAAACATCTGCAAAATATTTTAAAAAAACTTTTAAAAAGGAGAGGGAAAGCTCTTTTCAAAGATTCATCTGGCAGCTGGCCCACACAAAATACCACTGCTAGTAACAGAGCTGCCTATTCTCCTAGTAAAGACTTCTAATTTGCATATTTAAATAAGTGCATGATTGCAATTGTCCATTGCTTATCACTGAGGTTACCTAGCCAATTGCTAAAACAAGGCTCATATTATCCTCCCCATTCTGAGCATACATATTGCAACCCTCTTGTTACATTCCATTTGTATCCAACTCTTTCTTTTCTGAATCTTAGTTATCACCACCTCATCAAATAGATTAAGAGGTAGCAATTGAGGGAGGGCTAGTGATTACTCACATCATTATGTATTTCAAAGTGTGCAAAATCTGGATCAGCAACATTATTTGGAAGTGTCCTTTGGCATTTGTAGAAAAAGGGCCACGTTATAAGGTTCTTGACATTTGTCTCTTCCTTGTAACTGCTGTTTATTATTATACAGCACTAGTCTGGTTATAAACATCAGAGTATTAATAAAGGAAAATAACACATGCAAGGTTTACAAACATTATATCTATGTTATACACTTCCTAGCAGTCCTTATTTGAGTTGCCTATTACAGTGAAAGTTTGGGGAACAGAGATCAACCATTATAAATTTGTGCCTAAATACACTAAGTAAGAAGGCTCTTTCCTGCAACATATTGAATACTAGAGCTCAGTTCTAGATGAAGTATTATTATTATTATTATTATTATTATTATTATTATTATTATTATTATTATTAAAATTTGCATACCACCCTTCACTCAAAGATCACAGGGCAATTCATCACATAAAAATTAAAAATGAGAACACAAAATACATAATAGAAATACATAATAGAAACCAATGAACCCCCCCCCTTTTTAAGATCTGGGGGATGTTTTTGGGATAAGCTAGGGCAAATTTTACTTTTATTTTTAATACAGCTGTTTTGTGCAAGAGAGGTTCTGTGCAAATGAGCTGTTTTAAAAATAAAAATACAAAAACATGCCTTCCGCAACAACCAATGGGAAAAGGCAGGGTACACCCTTTCCTTGCAGCTGATGGAAACAAAACAGAAGCAGGGTGTGTGGTGAAAACAGCAGCTAGTGAAATGTCACCACAGATGTAAAAAAAGCTCACCCACACAATGTGCTTCAGTGTGTCCACAGTTGGGTAACATGCAATTTTATATTGGATTTTCTTCCCTTATCCAATTATCCATGGATTGGGGGAATCCGCAGTTAGCAGGGTTGGTGGTGGAGTGCTGGCTGCCACTTGAACGAAGACATTGTGTGGACACCACAAAAAGCAACAACAGACACACAAGCAGCTTTAAGTCCATATTAAACTCCAGTGTGGATGAGCCCTGACTTAAGTATAGTTTTTACAATAAAATAATAATAATCCTATTTCCCATCCAACCTATGAATAAGTCACATCCTCTATAAATGCATGACTTTAAAAGAAAGTTAATACTTCCTATAAATAATATCAACAAAATTCATTTAATTTGAATCAACAGAACTTTGTTCAGAGGAAATATGTTTAAGGTGGAAAATGGGAGCATTAAAACAAGTAAATTCAATTTTGTGTGTGTGTGTGTGTGTGTGTGTGTGTGTGTGTGTTTGAATTTTAGAGACATAAAATATTTTACCTTTTCTTTTTTTGCAGCTGAGCATTGGGGGAAATGACATAAACATATTGTACAGTGAGGAGCAGGGGTGCTCAAATGAACATTCTGCCTACAGGCTTCTCAGTCTTAAAAAGGCCCTTAGCCCTTACATCATCCACTTGTTTTGTCCTCAGATTTCCCTCAGCACGTGTGTGTGTGTGTGTGTGCATCCTCAACAGCCACTATTGAGTACAATAGATCTTTATTTGCTATATACAGTTTTCAAAATCAGACATTGTTAAACTTGTAAATAGATTCTTAAAGTTTTAAAATATGCTTTATTTTATTTTTAAATGTATTGTTTTTGCTACTTTGTTGTGTGCTGCTCTAGGCTCAATTGGCAGGAAAGGTGCAATAGAAATTTAACAAATAATAATGCTGAAATAATACATGCAAACTGCATCAGAATGCAGTTTCTAGAAGACTGGTTTCCTACATCGGGGAGGGTTTTATGTGTGCTAACTTTTCCCCTCACCATCACAAAAGTGAAACAGCTTTCATGCAAATGACACTTAGGGAGTCATTAGTATAACAGAAATCATCTAATTTCGCAAACAGAAAATCAAAGCATGTGATAATATTCTGTCCATAGCTGCCACAGAATAGGGGCAGTCCAGGAACTACTTGCTGTAAGAAGACAGTATCACTAAGCTGGTCAGAGGTGCCATTCCTTGGCACACAAGTGTATAACAGATTCACAGAACTGTAGAGTTGGAAGGGACCATGAGGGCCATCTAGTCCAACTTCCTGCAATTCAAGATTTTGTTTCCCAATGTGGGGCTAAAACCCATGATCCGGAGGATAAGAATCTCATGCTCTTCTTTCTCAAAATGCTCCATAAATCAAGTATGATACCACAGCTGCAAGAGCTGTTTGTTGCAAAAAAGGGAAGCATTAGTCCTCTCTGCATTCTAAGAAGGCCAAGTGACAATACCAGAGCTGCACTCTAGGTTCAAAACAAACCAAAAACCAGAATACATTTCAGGGGCAAATGGAATAACCTATCTCTGGAGCGAAACTACGGAGTCCATGAAAGGCGGGAAAGCTCTGGATAATAGCAGAGTGGAGAATGGCACTAAAGAGAGGTTATGCTGCATTGTCAATTTTAAATAAATAATTGGAGCAAACTCCCTCCAGTCTAGTAGGACCTTTAAAGACTCTACTTTAAGGAGAATGATTCCATCACATTAAAAATTTAGCACTACAGTAGCTAACAGGTTAAGTTAAAACTGAAAAGCCCCTGGCTCAAAATGTCACCTCTGCCATAAGCCCCATGTGTGGCTTTAGATAAGCAATTATACGTGAATCTCAGCTTGCCCCCCACCCACCTCCACCCTTAGCTGCTAGACTGGGATAATATTAGTGACCTGCCTTACATGTTTCTTGTAAGGTTTTCAGAGAAAATGTACATGATGTTATTTGAAAACTAAAGTGCTATATAAATGTGGAGCACCATTTCATTTCTAATCTGCAATTTGGTGTTTTATTCCTTTTAAGATGGCAACACAAAATACACAAGGTATCATTCTTGCGTGCCTAGTTCATTAGATTGGGCTAGTGTTCCTGAGTTGTATCATGTTATAATTATCTTCAACAATATCTAATCAGAATAAAGTATTTGATTCCTTAGCACAGGCATAGGCATACTCGGCCCTCCAGATGTCTTTGGCCTACAACTCCCATGATCCCTAGCTAACAGGACCAGTGGTCATGGATGATGGGAATTGTAGTCCCACAACATCTGGAGGACCGAGTTTGCCTATGCCTGCCTTAGCACTGCAAGGCATGTTTGACATGCAGATGTGATCTACATGCACTTCTGTAGTTCCTGCTCTCTGCCTAGCTAGTCCCCTAGCCACCAACACATGTGAGACACATTTTCTTAACGCCTTGTGCTTGATGTCATTCTACACCAGGCTTCCTCAACCCAGGCCCTCCAGATGTTTTGAGACTACAATTCCCACCATCCCTGACCACTGGTGCTGCTAGCTAGGGATCATGGGAGTTGTAGGCCAAAAACATCTGGAGGGCCGAGGTTGAGGAAGCCTGTTCTATACAAACCCAGAATGGGACTCCCATCATAGCAACAGAATGCTGGTTAGGCAGAGTTCCTGTCCTGGTGAAGAAGCCCTATGCATGTGTATTCCACATGTACTTGCACAGAACCCTTCAAAGTGATGCTGAACGTGCAATGTTATAAGAACCTAAGTGATGTTGTCATCCAGATTAGCTTCCACATTTTCACTGCCCCGCTTCATGCATTAAGTACCCATAGGTGAGTGCCCAGGAGTGTCATTTTTAATCTGGCAAATGCCGTATGCTAAGGAAGTGGCCGAGGCCTGCACTTCCATATTGGCCTTTGCAGTATAATGTGGTTTCCCTGAAGTTTATGCCTGTTGTATTTATAATAGACTTTCATCTAAGCTTGCTTTGCTGGTAACTTTTACACTGCTGGGTAACAGTTCTGAGGTGGCAACAAACAGCTTCAGTGCTTGTGTCAGGAGAAATAAAACTGTTATTATTTAAAACACTTCAAAGGCCACACTTGAACTCCACAGCTCTGCAGAGTTGTCGTGAATAAAAAACAACCACCAGGCTGTAGAACACCAGGCTGCCCCCTCAACAATAAGCTGTCTTCTCTCCAACTTACTTTTGGATTCCTGCCAGTTGCCCATTTGCTTTACACCATCAATTTATATTCACTGAGATGGTGTAAGGTTCTAGAACAGAAATTATTATCAAATTTGCCTGCCAAACATATGAGCAGCAAAAGCTGGTCTTTCAGAGGCCTTTGTGTACAATCCAAGGACCCAATTCTGTAAATACTTTCTGCTACGTATTCAGTACTTTTAAAGACTCAGTAAAGTCAAAGGTACTACACCTGCTAGTAAAAAACTAAAAGCAAAGTCAGATTATGTTCTTACCTTCATCATTTTAAGTTGTTCCACTAGCACCTTTTTGGTTTTTTTAAAGAAAACTCCAGATGGGTAAAAATGCAACAGAATTAGTTAGTATTTTGGGCATTATCCTTTTATTTTATTTTTGTACACTAACTGTTTGCCAACATTTATTATCAGTTACAAAATGTGCTATTGTTTTAACAAGTTGCACACTAGAAGAGGTATACTGAGAATACCTCACATGTTTTGTATGGAGCAATAACCCCTCTGCGTCTGAGGTGAGTCTGAATTCTCTTCAAAATGTGGGAAGTCTTTTGCACTTTAATGAAAAACGTCTGCCCTGTAAGAATGACAGGTTTCAGTGGAACTATGTGATTATACTTTAACAGTGGAGCATTGCTCCACTGAGTTTGAAGGGATTTACTCCTAGGTAAGTGAGCATAGGATTTCAGGTTAAGCATGCAGCTTCATCATCTGAGAGAAGAGATCAGACACATAAATGGCCAAAGACAGAACAGAATTTAGCTGGCTATAAGCCAAAACCACTTCCCAAGCCATTTTCCTCCCAGTAGGTTCTGAGATTAGATATAACCTCCAACACCCACTCTACACACACACACACAGGAAGAAAAACACCTGTGGAGAAGTGGTTTCAAGGGAAAGTGAATGCAGGAGAATAATTCAGCACCACATTCTATGCTTTAGTTTGTCCCCGCACTACTTTAGTGAAATTTTAGCAGGGTACACCACCATAAAGTGTAATTAAAGTTGAACATCAGATTGCACTAGAAACGGCAGACTCCAAAATGTTGTGGAAGACTATGAACTTATGCTCAAAAAATGCATTTAGGATGGTAAAAGCTACTGCAATTGGGAAGGGAATGTTTCATATAATGAAGATGAAGTTTCTCTGAGTATGCTAAATGCACTCTGGGCAAATGCTCAGAGGAGAAAATACAAAGAAGATGGAAATGCAGGTGAACAAAGAACCTCATAGGAGCCACCTACTAGAGGCTGTGGGGACTTTGGCCCCCACAATAAAAGATTTGAGGGGGCCAGGCCCCCACAAAGTTGGTGGGCATTCCCATTCAAATGGTCTGTGCGCACTTCATCGCACGATCTATTATGTGGGGCAGGGCTTGCCTGGGCCCCCACAATATTTTATTCAAGTTGCCACCTCTGAAGAACTGGATAGGTTTGGATGCAGTAAGCAAAAATCTCAGCACCGGAAGAAGCAAGAGTTAAATTACAGGTGTTAACGCTGTGAGGAGCATTAAGCAGTGTCCAGCAATGGAGAAATATAGTATATGTAACAAATGTGGTCACTTTATTAAAGCATGCAACCAGTCTATGAGACATCAGAAGTAAGTTCAATAGAGGCAAGCAGATACCTCTCCACCCACCAGTGCAGAGGAGGCCTTTTACATTGGCCTTTTACATTGGCAAGAATAGTCCCAAGTCCAGAGGAGTGAAACTGATATAACTCTTCAACATAAGTGTACGTATTAAAACAAGGAAATAGTGTTGGGAATGAAAATCTGCCATTCAGGAACTATTCAGCTAAACTGAAGGTCTTCACACTGAACACAGATGCCTTTGAAGGTACAGGCAGGATAGATAATAAATATGATGTTGCACTGATGAAGCCAAACAAGCCAATGGTACATGGTTTGTGTAGGTTTCTTTGGTACTTCAAATAATTTAAATGCCTTTGTGACATTTGGAATAATTGGAAAGGGGGTGGATTAGTCATTCATCAGTGGTGGTCTGATGGATTCCTGGTGGAAATAGCATAAATGTCATTTTCCTACCAGGGATCCTAGTAACAGTCAAGTCTCTGATGTGGACAGTAGACCCAAAGCCATGACCTCTATTTTCCCTATGCTACAAGATTACTTCTGTGGATTCCTAGGACAGAAGGAAGGGGAGGCAAACAATCTGGTGCATTATGAGCTCCTTTGAGGGTTTTGTGAGAGTTGTTTTGTATGCAAAGCCTAAAATCCTTTCGAGTGAAGACCCCACTTGTCCCTTGATCTCTCTGTACTTACAAGTGAACTTGAGGAAGTCATTTGCAGTGAGGAAAAAAATAGGATGCTCACCGGTCAACCAAGCTTATATTTGTGTACCCCTGCCCGCTTCAGTGAGAGAGCTCCAACAATGGAGAGCGCTAGGAAATTAATGTGATAATGTTACTCTGGGCAGAGAACAGGGGATACACTGTCTCCTGCAAGCATTTAGCAAATTTAATACAGGCAATGACCATTTTGTGTGGGGGTTGTGTTCCTTACCCTCATGCGTGTTGGCAGAGCACATGTAAGCCCACTCCATCCCATTCTCTCTCCTTTTCCAGCCACTTCTAGGTTGCGGTGATGCAGGCAAAAAGAGAATTGCCTGTACACAAACAAATCCTTGCAAGATGTGGAGGCTATGGACCGAGTCAAATTTATGACTTGATGTTGTTGTAATTTAAATTTGTATGCTGCCCTTTATCCATAGATATCATGGCAGTTTGCAACATCTTATTGTAGATGTGTACTCAGTACAAAGAGCTCTTAGGGAGCAGAATCATTGCTTTGAGATTTTACTTGGAAAGCTCAGAAATGCAGAGAAGTATGTAGACAAGCCCTTCGGGGACACAGTAGAAAGAGAGAGAGTTCTGTTTCGGAAAACAAGGGTTTTAAGATAAGTCAGTTCATACTGATGTAGTAGGATACCATTCATGAAAAGGAATACTCCTCTCTGGTATTGCATCCATAGCAGGGGTGAGGAATGTGTAACCTGTCAGATGTTGTTGGTCTACAGTTGCTATAATCCCTGCATTGGCTACTCTGGCTAGGGCTGATGAAAGCTGGAATCCAACAACCACTGGAGGGGCACAGGTTCTAGTTCTTTGAGCTATAGTCTCTCATGGCAAGGATGAGAGGGGGAATGCAGTCACAATGGGAGTTTGCTACAGAGAGATGTGTTTGCATGTGTGACATACCTATCTAGTGAAAAAGTTGTGGACAATAGTCACAATCTAGATGGGCAAGTAAATGGTAATTCATGAGAGGCGTCATGAGATAATAATTCATGAGAGGCGTAGCACACCAGTTCCTATAACATCGGTAAATATAGTTCTGGAGTCTCTGAAGATAAATTTAGGTTACAATGTTGAAGGAGTGGCTCTTCAGAAATTCTACCCGTTCCATATATAGGGCAAGCTAGACCAGTAGAGCTAAGGGTTTTTGGTATTTGGTATAGTGGGAAAGAGCTTTAGATTTACTGTACATTGGGCAGCTTTGGGAGAAAGGCTGAGCTATGCAAACATGAGAGGCTCCATTTGTGCTACAATGGAACCAAACTGCTGGTTCTTAAAACAGTAGTAGTAGTAGTAGTAGTAGTAGTAGTAGTACTGTAGTAGTAGTAGTAATAAAGTTTGCATAGCAGTTGTATAATTGACATGTAGAACAAAGTTGATAGTAGAAGTATATGGGTGTGAGATAACCTCAGTTAGGGGTTATCTGAGTGTTCTGTGTCCTAAAAGAGAGGACAGGATAGCCCTCAGTCCAATAGATGTTATTGACAAGTGAACCAAAACAGTGGAGGACGAATCAATAGCAAAATCCCCATGAAAAGGACACATAAAGAAGAACAATATAGATAGAGAGGAGTGTGTGTGAGTGCTCGCATGCTATTGCTGGAGGTCTTAAAGCAAGATGGGTGAGTTCCAAAACCTACTATCAGAACAGAATGTATAGGAGGGATATCAGAAACCTGATAGAGAAGTGATAATCAATGGGATGCAATTAACCATAATTATAAAATTTACAGAAAATGTGGAGCAGATTGAAGTGGCAATGTTATTGCTTTATATGTCAAGGAGGCTATTGTATGCAATAAATTAGAAACCCATGGGAGAGTAAATTAAATCACAAAAATCCCCCTAATGAATGTTCCAATTGTAATCTTGAGGCGAGGAGCAAGGAGGCAGCCAAATAAACCCCAGTAGTCTTCCGATAATGTCTCTCAATTTACATTATTATGATTCAGTAAGTTTTCTAGTGTCTAATATTTTGTCCTAAACACCCCCAGTCAAATAGCTTGATGGAAAATGCGATGAAAATTGTAAAAACAACTGATGAGAAAAGCATCAGGCTCAAACACAGATACATATTTTGTAGTTTCATTGACAGGCAGCACAATTAAAGCCATGGAAATTGCTGAAGATCTGTTCCTCAACAGAGAAACCAGGAACATGAAGGGAAGAACCACAATGCAGTGCCCCCAAATAACCTTTGAAGTTCAAACTCATAAATTGCATAAGAGAGTGAAACAAAAATAGCTAAGAAAGAAAGTAATGTGTATCACTATATCAAAATTAAGTGACAAAGCATGATTGCATACCGGTAACAAGTGGGTGCAGAGAACTGTCATTAAACAAAGAGGTTGCAGCTACATCTTATGAAAACTTCATCTCTTACAAATTTTGAAAGATGAGAAGAAATACTAAGAAAGGGGGGGGGGGACAGTCAGAAGCACCAGGAAGCAATCCAACATGCAAAGTGGGAGGGGGGATCTAGAAATGAAACTACAAAGGTATAGTGACTTCTGGAGTGAAGGAATTCCAGAGAACAGTATTAATAACCTGGGGCTAAAATGCTAAATGGCTAGAATGTTCGCTTACTAAGTAAAAGGGGAGTTGCAAGGATTATAGGTATCCATGGAAACATGTGACTGTACTCTAAGGGCACCATCCTTATAAAAGAGAAAGTGGTTGGACACAGAAATGTGGGCAGACTCTTAGTCCAGGAACTAGGTTAGATACATAGCAAACCACCTTAATAAATAAACCCTTCATTCTGATAAAAGACTGCTGGCAGGTTCCTTCTAGTAGAGATTACAAAACATTACACCACCTACTGACAGTCTTATCCTAAGCTTTCCTTGGAAGTAAATCCCACTGAGTCCAGAGGGATTTAGTTCCTAATAAGTGTGGTTAGAATTGTAGCCATGTGGCATGACCCTGCTTTGTTTACTCAAAAGTAAATCTGATTCAATGGGTCTTACTTCCAAATAAATGTACTTAGGATTTCTGGACACCTAATGCTGCAGTCCTAAGCATATTTATCTCAAGCAACATTGTATCAAACTCACTGGTACTATTTTCTGATTAATTTTAATATAATTTTTAGGGGGGGAATGCACACATATTTTGCATGGATAGTTTGCATTTGTTTTGATGAAATTCATATCATCAACTTAGTTCAGTTTTGCCATTTAACTTCCAGGATGGTGGGCTTGATTATTCCATAAACAAGTTTATGTGTTGTACAGGACCTCAGAACCATGGAGACACTTGTGTTCAAAAATCAAAAGGTGTAGCTCTTACATCAAACAAACTCTGAGTATGGTGGACCTGAGAATTAGCTTTCCTAAATGAGAGTATTACAAATTCCAAAATATAATAAGCTTGTGAAGCTTTACTAAAATGCTTTATGTTTTAACAGTTTAGCTTTAAAAACAGAGTGCCTCATATATTTGTGAACATTTTCTTTATGTATTAAACCTTTTGAACCTTCTGAAATTAGCATCCACTACCTTGCCTCCCCTGGAAGGCAGTAGAAGTTGTATTTAAAAATAGAGAATTAAGCTTTAATCATGAGAAGCAGAAGCAAATGGCAAAGGAACAGGCTCTGTGAATCAATATAACTGCCTCTGCGAAGCAAACTGTCCTTTAGTTCACAGCTATATAACTGTGACAATACACAAGGAACAAACACAAGAAACATTTCCAAATGTTCTTGTTTCAGCTCATGAAGGAAGGCTTCAGACTGCTTAAAAACTTGCCACCTGGTGGCTCCAATCATTCCCAGTGAAGCCTGAAGCCTTTAATTACTACCACCACCATTGGACTTAGGGAGTCCTTACACAAGACACAAATGGAGCTTCTCAAAACTCACTGATTTAATTTCCCCATCTCCTTCTCTTGCTCCAACCTAATACTACAGGATATCAGCTGGAACCAGCACTTGCTGTGATTATGTAAGCAGAAAGCAGCTCACACAACTGATCCTTCTCCTCCCCTTTAGCATCCTGATATGCCCCTCCAGAAGGTCAGGGGACCCTCCCAAGCAATGAAGTTGTATCACATGGGGCACAGGGGGAAATATGGGGAAGGAGTCCTCTGCTCATGCAACTACTGGATACAACAGTGAGTGTCATTTTGTCCAAAATATAGACAGAATCAGGACTGCAAAATATTTTTGTTTAGTTTAATGTGAATAAATTACTATAAGCAGTGGATAAGCAGCATGAGCCTATAGTTATAGTTATGAGTGTGATTTACTCCCAAGTAAGTCTACACAGACAGCATGAACAGAAAAGGGAATTTAATCGCCAACTGTGCCCCAAAATCCAGCCATGCAACTTATTCCTATGCATGTCTACTAGAAGCAAGGCAGACTAGAGTTCAATGGATTTACTTCCAGGTGAGAATACAGCTTAGTCATTGTAAGGTCATTCTTGCCAATTCAGATTCTTCCCTGATTATTATTCTCCATAGTAATAGACCCCATGTAGTTCCACATACTACTGCATTCACAAAGGGTGGTGGGGCTGTTTATGCCATTCTACCCTGTCAGCTTCATACCTAACTTTCGTGTACCGAAGTTGAATCAACGAAGCACGATTCTTCATGCATTAATATTCAGCCAAACACACTAAGAATCCCCCTTCACATTTTCCTGCTCAATGTGGACCCTGGGAGTGGGGTTGGCATGTATGACCTCTTGCCCCTGCATGTTCTTTGAACACTTGAATAGGACTTATGATATCACCTGGGGTTACAGGCGCTTACCCAGGGTTGGTGTTTCCTTTGGGGAATGAGGCACAGCAGAGACTGTGGTGTCTTTATGATATATGGTCTATTTACACATATATACAACCTGAGCCTACGATGGAGGGCTTCACAGCATTAACACCCCAAAAGGGTCTTGTTTCTCCCATAGTTGCAGCCTTCCATTCAAACAGAAATCAAAAATTGCTCTCGAATGTTCCCCTAACTCTCTCTCCTGCTTGCTGCTTTACCTCAAGGTCATATCATTTCACTCACCACTCCAAACTCTGGCTTCATTCTTCTAATTAATGGCAACTATGAGCTGGGGGGAGGGGCCTCACCCATTTGCCATCTCACACAGAGCCTGTTTCCTTTATTTCCCTTAATGGCCCATCACCCAGGCAATTACTTTAACACAGGAAGCTAGTCTGGCATATATGTTAACTCTTGCTGGGCCCAGGGGTTAGAAGGATCTTGCATACACCCTATTTCTTCCCCCTCAAACTCATAGCAATATTTATTTCCTTTATGAATCACTTCTCATGAGGCATCCCAAAGCGATTTACAATATATTACAATCAAAAATCGATTTGAGTTATTCCTTAGACACCAATGAGAAACCTAGATATTTCTGTCTTTGTCTCCATTTATGAAACATATGCAGGTTTATTCAGTACTAAGTTACTATACTTAGGATGGCAGCTTTAAATAAATGAAGATCAGGAATTGAGAACTTATGTATAGTACAGCATATTTTAGTTACATGCCAAAACAGAGTCCATCTTTTTAATTAAATAATAATAATAATAATAATAAATTTTATTTATATCCCGCCCTCCCCAGCCGAAGCTGGGCTCAGGGCGGCTAACAACAATAAAAATAATCCGACATTCTAAAACATTCATTATAAAATTAATTAAATTAAATTAAATTAAAATAAAATTAATGGCAACCATCAAGCCAAATTCTGTGCATATTGCCGATTGCCAGAGGAGAAAAAGAAAAGAAAATTAAGAAAAAGGAGGGAAGATCAATTTATGACTTTATTAATATTTAACAAAATATAATATTTAACATTCTATTTACACTGGCGTCACCATTTCTTGCATGTCAATACAAGTGGCCATACTGATTTCTTCAGCACAGAGTAAGAAAGTGGTTCAACTGAGACAATGGGTCTTCTAACTCTTGCCCTTATTGCCTGTATCATAAATCCATAAAGGGGGAAGTATGGTGAAACCAACTGGCAAGTTCAACTGAGAGATAAACATCAACACCTTTTTAATGACTTGTGTACACATTGTAAACCAGAGAATCTTTATACAAATAAACCAGATAAATCAAACATGAGGTGAGGATTAGAGAGAAGCAATTAAAGCTTTATGGTGAGGTTGATGTAGGAGGGACCTGTAACACATTAGAGCATATAACAGAAAATGTGTTAATACAGACTACAGTGTGTGCAGTTAAATTAATTAGTTTTTTTTAAGGAAAAAAATTCTAAAGCAATATGTGCACAGACAGGTAAGTTGCTGAAGCACATGGAATAAATAAACATTTAGTTTACTTATTTATTAGAGGACTGATGAAACTGGGAAGGCAGAAAGAGAGATTAAACTTTTTAAAAGACAGATGCGATAAAATCGTAGCTAATTTAGGTATTTTTAAGTTGATGGTTGCTCCATGCTAGAGACAGAAAATAAAATGCATAATGAGATGAAAAACACCCTACTAGGTTGTATTTCATTGACTACAGTTAAGGTCCACCAATCTTTTGATGCATATTTCAAATTTTGAGAGAAGTTTGAGGGAACCCCTTCTGGTTGCTTCTCCTCCTTCCCTCCCACCCTCCCTTGCAGCAAAAAGAGAGAGTGCAGATGCATACATACAGTTATATTGTTTTTCTAAGATCTTCTTGAATTTGCATGATTTTATATGGGAGTCTATAAAACCCACCAGCAAATGAAAGCTTACGGTGGTAGACTATAAAGTAAAAATTCCAAATCCAATGTTTTCCAGCGCCACAAATCCACTGATTTAAGGAATGGATCCTCATCATTTTCACATTGGATGAGAACACCAGCAAATCATGGGACACATTTGCTTACAGAAATGTGACCTATGATCTGATTATGGTTTTGAGAGGATCCCTTGTAAAAATTATGAGGATCCGTAAGGGAACTGTGCTTCAGATTATATATTTGTACCACAGCGCCTCTTGAAAGCACCATAACTGTGCTTTTTACAGTTTAATCAATGGAGACAGTCCTGATCTGTGATTTGATGGTGGAGGGAACCTATGAAAAATTCATGCAATTTAAATGTTTGTTTTATTGCATTCAAGTTGTGTGTCCCCATGCTCTGTCCCAGTAGCTTGCAGAAGCAGTGTGGGTTGGACAGCAGTGTTTTCTGTTATTTGACACATATGTCAACAAAGGTAGATTGATGGGCCCAGATAATTTAAGACCTAGAAAATAATATCCAGCAACTTGTTATAAAGCTCAAGTTAAGAAGTAGTAGTCAGGGTCAGGTCTTACCTTTCCTGGTCCATCTAATGTTTTGAGAATCCTTATCCTTTAAACTGTGCTTAATATACCTCAAATGGAACTCCATTACTTTCTACACTTTATAATACCAATTGCTCAACAAAACATACCGGTACTAGCGGTAGGTCTGGTAATATATGTGAGGATGCTGTTTGCTACTTGTAGTATGAAGAACTAGGGCCCCAAAAAGGTGTGTATGTGTGTGTGTGTGTGTGTGTGTGTGTGTGTGTTTAGTTGCTTGTTCTGGCAATAGCAGACTTTCCTTTATGCATCTCCAAAGCAATAAGAACTTTGCCATCATAAAACAGAATGCTTTTAAGTCTTTCCCAAGGGAAACAGTATATGCATAGTTTATGTAAAAAGGAGAAGAAAGTAAAGGTAAGAATTCTAGTAAGGGGTAAAAAATTAACAGTTCTTTAACAGCCTAAGAAATACGCACCATTGCTTTCAATGAAAATACATAGGGGACTATACATTCTGCTAAGCTAGATCTTTTTGTAACTGGGGTAAGAAAAGTGATGGAATATGGCTCATCTCGTCTTGTCTAAATGAAACTACTATACATCTACTTATGAGTCTTCACTCCATAAGAGCATTTTAGTCAGCTTCATCCAGGATCATGCAATTAGAAAATATCTGGTAAAGAAAAAGGCGAAGAGAACAAGATTTGGAAGAACCCAGAAAGAGCAAATAACATTGACTCTAGAATGAAAAGCTTGGAAATATTTTTAGAACATTGGGCACACACACTGAAACTGCCCCAAGCAGCTTTATGTTGTGTGACTGGATGATTTGCTGCTAGTATACTGCTGCCAAAGTCTCACTAACTTTGGCATGATCTCAGAAGTATTCCTTACATGAAAGAACACTCCTCACCAACAATTTCTGCTGTAATATATTAACCACAAACATATTTCAGCCAAGATCAGACTTGGAAGTTCGGCTGGATCCCAAAACCCATTTTCATAAATATGGCTTAAATCCATTGGCTTCAACCATGTTGTTACAGATTTGTAATGCTGAGAATATCTGGTCCTTATTTTCTCACTCTCAGGTGAATATATTCAAAGCAAAATTCCTACACCATATAGCAGATCTCATTACACTTCATTTTGTGTGTGTGTGTGTGTGTGTGTGTGTGTGTGTATGCAACTGAAATCTAGAGGAATTACTTCCAAGTAATCACTGTAACCCAGACGCTGCTGCAAAATACATATGGAATGCTTACATTAATTTTCCACATTCAGTTAAAAACAGAGAAGACAGATCCATGTGTGCATCCTCCTGTACACACATTGCTTCCACCTTAAGAAAGGTCACAGACAATGTACTTCAAATATGGCACTATACTTAGATTTCAATAAGGAAAAATTAGAAGGGATGGCAGTCAGGGAAAAGAGAAGCAGAAAGAGCCAAAGTTAGGTGAGACAGCCCCTTGTGTAACTGGGATACCCAAGCAGCCCCAGCTATACAAGATGGATAGAAAGCTAGTCAACACTACATTCCAGTATTTACCTATTACCCCTTTTTTGAACCAGACATAGGGCCAGCGCAACAACAGAGACAAATCTGATAACTACATGAGGTGCCAGGTACATGACTCAGCCCTGCAAATGTATTGGGTGGTGAACTGTTGTCTGCACTTTAGGAAGAAGTGCACATAAGCAGCTTTAGCAGCTTGCAACTGCATGAATCCAATTAAAGGATGGAGGGAATGGGAAGAGGAAGTTGCCTTATTTCTAAGTAAGGATTGCACAGGTAGGCTGCAATTCTATATATATTTAGCTGGGTGTAAGCCCCACTGAACTTAGAAGTAGACAAACATAGGATTGTGCTACCAAGGTACTGTTGTTTCACTGCTGTGGACAGAGTATATGAGAGGGAACACAATTATAAATTGCCTAATACAGCAAAACACCTTGGGCCAGCTCTGATAAGACAGACTTTGGAAAGCTGGCAAAAGAAGACTTTGGATGGCTTTTTTGCTTGTGAGTCCATTCAGCAACTCAGCAACTTTATGTACTCTCACTGTTTCCTCATATCTACCTAGGTTCTATTTTGGCCACAGGATTCCTTTACCCACGAGAGGAGTGCCCCACTCCTATAACTGTGGAAGGAACAGGAAGTTTAAGCAGGGAGGTGCTGCATTTGATTGGTTGACATTCACAGTTATTTTATTTCAGTCTCACCCCACAAGGGGATCAGGGGTGGAAGAGGAATGATTTAAACTTACACTCCCCTTCTGCCCACTCCCAATGTAAAATCCTGGGACCAAAACAGAACCTAAACCATTTGACCGCCTGTGCTTCTAGGCTAAGAAACTAGCCACAGAACCTCAGGATTCATTTTTACCGCTTTCCCGCAAGTTGGCTACAATCAGCTGCATGACACAAAAACAACAATCATTATTTGCTTTGCAAAGAAGCTACTTGGTGGATTACAACCAAAGGAATCAGAAGATCTTTAATGACTTTAACTAGTGCTTTTTTTCTAGAAAAAGAGGTGCAGGAACTCCCACTTTTTTATGGACAACCTTAAGGTGTTGAGCTTATTTTAGGGTGGTGCAATGTGGTGGTGCAAGCCACAAAGAAGAATCATTTATAGCTTGCATTACATCCTCTAGTAACTGGCTAGAGGAGTTATTCTGGACCAGTTATTTGGAGGTTACTGATTCCCACTGTGGAGGAAGGGCCTCTGGAACATTTGAGGACTCACTGTGATCAACTGGCTACACATTTTAAGAATAAAGTCACTCAACTTCAGAATGACCTTGACTCTAAAGTTGTTGCAGCTGCAGATGAAGTATCCAATGCTAGAGTCAGTGATGTGTTGTGGGATCAATTTCAGCTTACAAAGTCAGCTGAGGTGGGCAAGGTGCTAGTGGCTATATGCCTGACCACAGGCCGTCTTGATTCCAATCCTCTTGGTTTATTAAATCTAACAAAGGGGGTTGACTGGTTGAGTAGAGAGTGTGGTTACTGTGTGAGGGGGTGGTCCCTGCTGCCTTGAAAGAGGTAGCATTGGGAGAGGGCTTTTTAGCCTCCTGACAGTTAATGCTGTGGGATGCCACAGGGCACTACTTTATTTTCAGTGCTATTTAATATCTATATGAAGTGGCTGGGAACGGTCAGTAGGGGTGTGGGGGCAAAGTGTGATCAGTGTGCCAATGCCACAAAACTCTATTTCTCTACAACATCTAAATCAAGAGAGATCAAGCAGGCCCTGGACCAATGCCTGGATGCAATGGTGAGATGGATAAGGGAAAATAAGCTGAGCTTGAAACCTGGCAAGATGGAGGCGCTGTGGGTGAGTAGTCCCTGTGTCCAAGAATTGGTCAATTGTCTTCCCTGAATAGACAATTGCATTCCCCTTGAAGGAGCAATTACTCAGTCTGGAGGTGCTTCCAGATCCAGTTTTGTCACTTGAGGTTCAGGTAGCCTCGGTGGCTAGAAGTGCCTTTTACCAGCTGTGTGCCTTATGACTGTTACTGGACAAGGACAGCTTGACAACAATAATTCAAGACTGGATTACTGCAATGCATGCTATGTAAGGCTTCCCTTGCACTTGACTTGGAAACTGGAGTCAGTGCCGAATACTGTAGCACAGTTGCTGAAAGGAGTGAGCATAAAACACCTCTGGGCCCAGTTCAATGTGGGACTGCCTCAGCCCATATGTGCACACTTGACAGCTTTTATTTGTGGAACTGGCACTGTTACACATATACTTGTTCCACAGTTTTAAGAAATTGAACTTTTAGTGTGGCAGCACATACACTTTGGAACTTCCTGCCTGTTGACATCAGGCAGGTGCCTTTGCTGTACTCTTTTCAGCACCTACTTAAAACGTATTTGTTTAGGCAAGCTTATCCAGACCTGTATTATCCAGTATTTTAATTTCTTTTAATTTCAATTACCTTTAAATGTTTTCATTTATAATTTCAATACTTACTGTAAACCACTTAGAAGTTTTACTGCAATCAAGCAGTATATAAATTTTGTTAAATAAAAAATAGTAAGTTCCTTTAAAATCTTAAGGAATGCTCTGATCAGAGCATTCCCTAACTCCTGCTTCACCTTTAGCCTGGCAGAAAGATTTCAAAGCACTGCACACATTATAAGTTCTAAATAAATTACAAGCAGAGTTGTACGTACATTTGCAGCATGGTTTTGTAAATAATATTTTATCTAACTCAATTCCCCTTCACTCTTTGACACTGTCCCCCACGTACAATCATTCAACATATCCTCTCACACATCCTTTAGCTACCCCTCTCATACGTAACTTCTCACACATACTCCTAAAAGTTGGCCAACATCTTAATAATGCTGCCTGCTCTCTTTTTAGCTGAACCCACTCCTACCAATACATACAGGCACATCTGTCTGTAGGACTTATGTGCCAACACAACGATTTTTAGAAAAAAACAACACAACACTTGAGCAGTTGGATTGTTAATAAACACTTCACAGCACCTCAGCAACTGATCCAATAACTAGGAAGGCCTCACTTCAGTCAGCTGAACTCAGAGATCTTATAGTCAATTGCTATGGAAGTTGCATAGGTTGGGGAATAAATTGTGGTTATGATAATATGGAGGTTTCAAAGCCACTACATTTAAAGCATTGTAGAAGTGTGTAAAAACATTTACTGGGACTCGTGGAAACAGGGATGTGGGAAACCTCAGTGGGAAATTTTTCTAGCTTTGTAATTCCTGCTATTGGGGGGGGGGGTGATTCACATTTATGTTTTGCTCTAGGCAAAACTCAGTAAGGTCTTTGTGGGGAAACTCCAAACTGACACTCAATTTTTGCTTCAGGTGAAGTTCAGTGCTAATACTACCAGTTCTTGAAAAGATATGGAGCCCCTGTATTTTACAAGCCCCGCCCCCTGACCCCCTA
The DNA here is from genome assembly GCF_964188315.1 of Podarcis muralis. NCBI lineage: Eukaryota > Metazoa > Chordata > Lepidosauria > Squamata > Lacertidae > Podarcis > Podarcis muralis. The sequence goes on from NC_135655.1 coordinate 39,698,742, forward strand.
GTTGTAGTTAAGTCATGGGCCCCCAGTAGTCTTCCAGAAAGAGTAGCTAAAGAAGCCCTCTCTCTCCAATTTGAGTATTCAGAAATATTTGTTTCAAAGCTTACTGAAGCACTTATTGTCCTAATTATTAGAGAGTGAGAGATAACAGGAATTAAGAAAAAATAGGCCTGCATTTGAATAAGTGTGCTTATTCATTAATGTCACTGAGTATATTTATTCTCTAATGCAGAAAGTAACAATGTTAGCAAGGTTTTAAGGCATTCTGGAATTATAACTGCCTGACCAATACAGACCCAACACTATAGTTTCAAACGCTAAAATATTACAGAGATCAAAACCTTAGATTTTTTAGTTAACAGCTGTAGTGAGTACAAACCCATTCTTAAGTCCCCGACACATTTTGAACAAAGTTTTCTTTAAAAGACTGTAAGGAGGAACCAATATATTGATTATTAGGACTAGTGTTGAATCAATGAACGGAGCATGCTAATTTGTACAATAACTCTATCAAATCTGAACATAAGAAGCTACCACTCGTTTCCTATCAGTTTTAAAAATACAGTAGTAATACAAAATGATAACAAAGAGAGGCCAAAGCCTGAGGGACTCCATTCTCTTCCCATGAAATGCAATGGCAAATAAAAATAAATCATTCACAGTGAGGCTCTGAATGGGCAGTGGGACTTAACTATGCTTGCAGCCATAAGGGGGGTCTCTATGGCTGAGGGCTCAGGCTGGCAGGACATTGTAGGAAATGGTCATTGGCGCTGCTCATGAGCTAAGCTTTCCGTCTCTAGGGCTATCAATCTGGCAACTTTCACATGCACTAAAAATCACACACACAAAAATTAAGCGAAAGATATAGGAAAATATTGCAGTGTCAAGACATATTTAAAGTAGAGTTTGGAACTGAACTTCTGTGATGTTTCCTGCAGCTTGCCTGAACACTTTTTTCCATTCAATACATTAAAGGGCTATGATCAAGGCTAGAAGACCTAAAATTAGACCTGCCAGCTGTGTTTTGGTTAGTGAATATTCACAGGCCCTGCTATCCCTGTGGCCAGCCTGTCTTGTCCTTTCGAGTAAACAGAATGCTGATTTGTCTAATCGATTTCATTATCCTATTGGCTAAAAAATAATAATCTGGAGATCAAAAGACACAGAGAAGACCATATCTAGGCAAATATCTGTCAAAGCAAACCAATTGTCTACAATGTATTTAGAATTGTATCTATTTTACAGATCTTTCTTGGAGTGGTGGCCAGAATGAATGTATTCAAAGTTTAAGAAATTAAGATAAATTACTTAAAATTAAAGTTCTTTATTGCAGAAATGTACAGTGAGAAAATGCATAATAAATGTGTTACTAATAAGTTACAGATAAATCTTAGCAGTATTAAATTTCTAATCAGTGGTTGCCTGAAACCAATTTTTTGTTTTGTTTTATGAAACAGCTTCTAGCTACATAATCCACAGGTATTAATGCCCTTTACATGTGTAAATATATAATTGAGCTAAGGATCTCCAAAATTAGATGACCCAAAGTAGAGACAACATTGGACAGCTTGATTATTTAAAATTACCAGATGAGTTCTGTTCTTTCTAAATATCTAACAATCATCAAAATGAGTCAGTCAGATTCATGTGTGAGTGTTATTGCCCTGTAATTACAGGTTGCAAGGGGGGATTGGCAACCTTCAAAATAATTGGAAACATATGTATCAATGCTTAATAAAAGGCTAGGCTGTGCAAAAAACAAGTGTAACAAGAAGAGAACAGATTCATATCACTACAATATATGCTCAAATGTTTGTTTTTAAAATATCTTAGATTATTCCTTTACACATAAAAACATACACATATACAAAGTATTTAGTAAGATGACAGCCACATCAGAATCTGCACGGTGCTTTCTTCCACATTTTCCCTAAAAGGGTAGAATTTACCTGTAAGTAGGTAATGGTCCATGATTAAAAAGAATTAGTGGAAGCTAAAACATATTGCATCTCATACAAATCATTGTCCCGTCATGTCCAATCTATAAAATAAACGCTCCTGACTCTCTCAAAAGCTCATCTCAGAAACTTTACACCACTTTTCCACTTTAACCTTCCAGCAGATCCCTGGAACACACTACTTGAGTTGCTACTATCAATGCATTTAACACAATCGATGCTTCCTTTTGATTAAGGCTGCCTACAAAAACCTTTAAGGTATGAGCACCACCAGATGTCCAGGATGAATTATAGTCTTAGACTAAATTTATGTTAGCTCTGAGGAGATACGATAAGCTTTCTCCACATAGCTGTCCAGTCACCACTTCCTCCTCATGCGGTCCAGCTCTGGTAGGCTTCAGGCAATGGTTCTCTGATAGGAAGTTTTAACTGCCGTGAGGTCCAGGGTCCTGCAAAAGCCACAGGAACTCTTGTGGTACTTATAGTTTTTGTGCAGTCATGGCCAGGGTTGTCTGTGGGAACCCTAACAGTTATTTGACTTAAAGTAGTAAATGTGACAGACCTGCTGTCCACATTTAAAAGCCTTCACAGGACGTAATACTATGCTGCTTTATCCAAGGGAATTTGGAGAATTGGAGTGTTGGAGTACCGGAGAATTTTGGGAAGAGCTTATCGTGGGCGAACATATATTTGAAATGAAATTTGAATAGAAAGGGGGAAACTGCCTTTTCCCCTTGTAGTAGGAGGTATAAGCTGGTGAACTGAGCTAGGCTTGGAGAAGAAGGGTACTTAGCCCTGCTATGGGATACAAATTCAGAAATGGTTCAGGGGAAAAACAATAATCTAATAAAGTGTTAAACAAACACGTCTCTGGTTTATTCTTTTAGGGGGCTAAAGCAGAGGTAGGGAAGGATTAAGAATGGAAAGGAGTACTAATTGTCTTTCATTTCACAACAAATCACAGAGCAATATATTCTCAGGGCATATTAGCCAGGTTTAACAATGATATTTGTAAAAATTGTTACTGCGAGAGGTTGGGGAGAATGAGTGGATTGTGAAGGGCTAGAGACAGTCAGTTAAGGGTGTGATAGGCAGAATGAGATTCAGCAGGAAAGAGAGGAAGTCCAGCATAGAGATTGGCAGGAAGCAACTCATCACAGAGGTCAAAGCCTTCACTATGCCCGTTCCCCAGCTCCATAAATCTGCCTTTAAGCTTTGTAACTAACCCACCTTAAGTACTCAGAAAGCAAATCTTGCCTTGGTTCTCATCACTCCATAACATAGGTGTCCAGTCTTTGCTCTTCACTGCCTCTCCCTTGCCTGCCTCTCCCATGGCATTTACATAGCAACCACTGGGGCTTGGACACACTGCTTATGCTTAACAATGGGATCAAGCCTATCAGAATCTCCACTCCTACACAATTACAGTACTTCGATATGTATTTTTGCACTCTTGCTTCGGCACCCCTTTGTCTTCCCTTAGCTTCCCTATGTTCCAAGATATCCTGAACAATTGGTTTTAATTGTTGTAACCTACCCTGGGACCTTAGGATGAAGGGTGAGTCAACAACAACAACAACACAGCAATAACACAAGCTATTACAAAAAAATTATATACAGTGTAAAGCAATAGTGGCAAAATGATGCATACTTATTTGTCACAAAATATGTCAACTTGCCAGCTATATCATGTAACAAGAGTATTTTTATAATTTATTGATGATGATGATGATGATGATTTTGACACAGCTGTGTGTGTTTCTGCTATTGGTACCATCACATGCTGTTTATCTGCGTAAACAAATTTGCGATATGAGTAGTGTAGACAAATAAATATTCAATATGTAATAAAGTCATATGTGATATTTTTAAAGGTTTTGAATGTTCTATCTCATATTATACTTAAGATGGATGTCTACCCACACACAAACATGAAGACAGACAATTCAGCTCTCTATTTCTAAATGTATTTATATATGAATGTTTGAGTGCATGTGTATATGTGTGCTCACAAGCTCCCATGTGTTCCAGAGCTTTCCTTTTACTGTTTTTCCTGAACCTCTACATGAGTAATATCCAACATCATGGACCTTGAACACTGATGATTCTGGCTAACGCTTTTATCCTTTGCTTGAAATTACAGGATCAGTCTAGCCAGAATTTATGAGAACCAGACCCTAGACCTCACATAGCTCACATATTAGACCATTAGGCATCTAACTACCTCTGAACAATTTCAATGCATTATCTTGCCTTCTCCCTGGGGCACAAACTTCACTCGTCCATACTTTTAATATATTTTGTCTGCATGAAGCAGATCGAGTTATTACATGCCAGCAGATCACAACTTACAGAAATCTCATTGCTTCACAATGATGCAACTAATATCTCTCTTGTCCATGCTGAGATGGGGTTGTAAAGAAAATCAACACTGAAATTTCAGGAAATTAGCTGATGGGTTATTTGCTGTTCACACTTATAGATTACTTAATTAAATATTCATGGTTCTTTATGGGTGTCTGGGTACATTTGTGCACCCTTTTAGTTTTATATGCACACATACAAATCGCGAAAGTGTAATTTAGCTTTCCTAAAAGCTAAATTATATATTATAACAGCATATGATATTAATTGCTGTTGCACTGTAAATAAGTGGGAAAATACCCTTGACCTTAAAACAATTTAAAATATTTCTTGATACCTTGTGATGTGGAAGAAAATGAAATATCTACTCTAAATGGCATTTAGCCTCTCATTGTCACTTCTTAGCAGTGAGTGTTTCTAGCCAATAAGCCCACTTTGTTTGAAGTAGCCAGACCCATCTTTTACTAACTCTACTTTGGTTGGTTAGAAGGTTGCAACTTTTTATTTCAGATTCAGACATAATAACAGTTCTTCATGCCCTCAAAGCTACTACTATACATGATGTTGTTGGCATCCGTCTGTCTCAAGAGACAATGGAAGAGTGCGCCATCAGGGGTAAAGTCAAACCACTGGAGAGTTACAGCGCCTCCATCTACCACTTTCATTATTTCAAACTACAGGTTTTGAAAAATTCCTTCATTGTTTCTCTGTGGCACAATGAGTCAGCGTGTCTGGCTGTTAACCAGGGATGGTTGTGGGCCAGATTCCTATATTCCAGGGGGTTGATGGCCCTCAGGATGCCTTTGAACTCTATGATTCACTGCTTTGGGCTCCATTAAAACCAAATGACTTATTATGTAAGAAATGCATTTTTAACTAAGAATTTGAAGTGGCTGTTAGAAATGGTATCTTTAAAAATATGCTGTTATACTTAGCCCAAACTAAAGAGCAAACAACGAACGGTGAGATCCAGGTAAAAGTAAGAATTTCTAAATTTCATTGATTTCAGGGGGAGAAAATTGAGCATGTAACCCAGCTTAAATGTGGCTGGATCATGCCCTAATGGAAAATATATATCTTAGGCAGATATTTTCAGTACAGGTGTTCAGAATGCTCTCTGATTTACAAAAAACAAGCACAATGATTTTTAGTCACTATGTGCTGTATAGCTAGGGATCTGATTAATTTTAAGTTCACATAATATATATATTTCACTAGCCACACTTTAAAAACCTACAGATATATGTTTAAAGTACCATGTGCCATGATCCTGCAATGTGATGAGTGTCTGTTGCTACTTACTCATCTGAGGAATCTGAGAACAGGCAGCGCCTCACAGGATGCACTTCACACCATACAGAATTGGACACTTGTTCTAACTAAAACAAACAGTGCACAAAAGGTCATCAGTCCCAGTGACTAAAACAGTTTTGATGGAGACCAGTCTTTGACCTTGTTGACATGTGTCTCTATTCTTTTCAGCAGCCCTTGGTGTCCACATCAGAGGAATGCAAAACAATCATCCGCTGAGGTGGCCATAGGTCTCTTTGTGCAATATATAGAACACACACTCTTTAATGCACAGTAAGGCAGCTATTTTTTGCACTCTATGTAGGAGTAACTAGCTGATTTAACCAAGTTATCAGCTACATACTTTGACATGTCAACAGTGTATATGAATAGTGTCTATAGTGCCAGTATGCATACCCCTGAAGAATTATTCTGGCTTGAGGATCAAATGAATGCCTTTTACCCTTCTTTAACTCTAGCCTTTGTGCCTCCTGCCAGGTCTCCCAGGGCTAAAAGATGTTCCCATTTCAATTCACCAACCCTCAGGTTGTATCTAAGAAAATTATAGTCAGAGCAGACCCACTGAGATTAATGGGCCTGAAGTTATTCATATCCATTATTTTCAATGGGTCTACTATGAGTACCATTAATAAGGCTATAGCCCCATCTTCATTATTTCCTCTCTTAAGTCCCTCCTCAAAACCAAATTTAAATAATGCCCTTGACTGCCCTTATGCCACCTTTCAGGGACTCCCTCTTTTTATTTATTTTATGAGATTTTTATCCAACCCTTCAGTCTGTCTGGGTTTGTACTGTTTTACATTATCATGGCCTCATCATCTCCCTTTATTGGAGTTTCATCTTAACAAAATTAAATTCTCTAGCCAACGAGGGCTTTTTGTTCTGTAGAATACCTAACATCCTGTTACCACTGAATAAATGTTTAATAACAGTAATTCTAAATAAAACTGTGAGGTAAACCTCTTTCCTCCATAAAAATTGTCCGAAACTGTTTCTTCCTGTAAATCCAAAAAAGGGTTTATTCATTTGTATTTTTATACTTTGTTCAATAGGACAAGTAAGTCACAACTGGAAACTTTACCTCATAAACTAGCCATTATCATTAGCCATTGAAAAGATAAAATCACTTGATTTGGTTGTGAACCACATATTAGGTTTAAAGACACTCCAATGATACTGGGAGATGACAACTTTGTATGGATCAAGAAAACAGAATTTATGAAAGAATGACGGTTTAATTTGAAGTTACAGCAACCTTGACATTCCATGCCAGCTGACATGGACACTGATCTTAGGTTAAGGAAGAAAATGAAAATTTGCATACTTGGGCTGAATAAAAATATTTTTTCTTTTCTTTTCTTTGAAAGATCTAAAGCCTTCTATGTGCAACAATGGCTCAAAACGAAAGACCATACTAGACATGTCGGGTAAATATTTGGCCCAGATTCAATTAAACAGTTGGGCTAGCAGGAGCCAGAATAACATGTCCACTAGTACAATGGAGCTTTCCCCAACTTTTCTCTCCCATATGCTCCACCCTCCCAAATCAACTCGGGGGGTGGGAAGTCAGAAGAATCAGTTTACCATTTACTTAGAAAATGGGATGGAAAAGTCTACTTCCTACAAAACTGCCTAGGTAGCATTGCCTATCAGAATGTCCCCCTCAGGGCTCCATACATAGAGGGATCACTGAGGCCATTCTGGTGGCTCAACCCCTGAATCTCAATGTACACACAATGTGCATGGTCATCTGCATTGTTGAAGTCTGTACAAGTAGAGCTCTACATATGTAGACATCTACACAATCTGGAACCCCAACTGAATGCTTTGAGATAGGTTTTCCTTATGCAGACATCCACACACAATGCATCAGCTTTGAGCACTGTATTTCCCTGGAAATATCATGTTGGAGCCAGCAGCCTGGCTCCACTGCTCCTTTCTGTGGAGGTCCGTTCACATGACTATCACATGCAAGAGTCTACAGTCAACTTGTTAAACAAGGACAATATAACTTGATGTGACCTTATCATATGCTTGAGCAAAATGCAGCCTCGCAGGGGTAGGCAACCTAAGGCCCGTGGGCCGGATGTGGCCCAATCACATTCTCAATCCAGCCCACGGATGGTCCGGGAATCAGCATGTTTTTACATGAGTAGAATGTGTCCTTTTATTTAAAATGCATTTCTAGATAAGGTTTGACCATATGAACTAGTGAAACATCACTAGCTGAGCAAGCAGCCTACGGAGGGACAAAGAAGGTTGGTATTTTATAAAAACTCTTTACTGAGCTCTAAACATTTTCAATAGTATAGCAACAAGAGATACTGTTGTACTGTGGAACCTTCATGGTGAAAGTCTGTAGTACTTTTATTGGAAGAAGGCCAAGCAGGGTCAATCCTTCTAAAGAACTATAATCATAAAGTGCATATATATCCAGAAGTCACTGCCTCATAAACACAAAGTTTTTTCTGTAAGACATACTGAGTTACTGAGTTTAATCCAACAGTGATGTAAATCAGAACTGCCTGTCAAGGTTCTGACATTGGTGGCTTACCAATAAACCTCTTTCTTGATCCTTGTGTGGTAGATGCTACACAGAGGAAATTTTGGTACCACTGAACAACAGTGTGTACCATGGCAACTCTGCCCAGCTGCAAGTTCACAAAGGTGGATGAAAGGGTAGAACTGAGACAGGGGTTTCTCCAAGATAGGATAACAACTCTTGAACTCAGTTCAACCTCTAAACTGAAATAGAGTCAACAAACCCGAGGAAGATCAGGGGTTCTTGGTTCACTATTTTTCTATCTGGACTCCTGAGCAAATAAACAACAGTGGGTTCTTATCTCTTTTGGGCAGAATTTACCTTCCATAAGTAAACAAAGCAAGGACTGGAAATCTTTCTTAATAACCCCTTGTTTATTTAGATTCAGACTGTTATCAGCCAATAACATCTATATCTTTATGATAGATTGGTAGTGTCTGCTCTGTTCAAGTGTCCAAGAAAGGGAATATAATTGTATTTGATATTTCCCTAATGATTTAAATGAGTCTCTGTCCAAAATAAAACATTAAATGATGGGCCCAACAGTACATATAAAGAAATAAAATGGACCCTGGGTTTTAATTTCAGTGAGTATAAATGTTCAAAAACATCTTTGGAGGGCCAAATTAGACATGATACTAAAAATGTAGAAACCTGCAATATCAGGGAGGTATAATCTTTTCTTCCTCAAAGTCCTGATGGAAAGTTTTCATCCCCTACCACAGCAATGAGCCTTCTCTCTAAAGATTCATAGCCACATGCGTAGAGCAGTAATTTTCACCAGTACTGTGGCTGGAAAGTGTTAGTAAATATCCCTTCTTCATGCACTGCATTCCTAAGGGAAATAACCCCCTTGAACCTAATAATAATAATAATATTGATAAAGTTGACCCAAAGCAACACTTACTAATGGCACTTTAAATTCACATTTACTTTGGCCCTGAGAAGTAGAAGTTTGAACACCCTCCATTCTTGCATAACCCTTCCCTGTGTGTATGACAACCTTTTCATTTGTGATAAAGTACATAAACTAGACAAAACCAGAGCAAGCATTACAAGTTAGATTTAGTCTGCAAATCAATTGATTCAATATGAATGTAGTGATAGGCCATGTGATTATATCAAACCTGTGAATTCTGGCTTGAAGTGAAGGTTATTAGAAAAGTCATGAAGACACATTGAATTGAAATTCGGAATACCTACTAACTAAACTCCCTTATAATAATAAAAATTGAAGCTTCTGAAAAGATTCTGATTTGGACCACTGTCCGTATGATCTCAGTATTTGGAAATAAATAATTTCCTAATTAATATTTTGTAGGCAAGTATATTGTTATGCCAAACAAAACTAAATATAAGAAAGGAAACAGATGAATTTTCTGGAGAAGTTGGGAAGATGAGAGAGCAAGAGAAGAATTCAGCTCTATTTTTGTCTCTTCCCTACCTACAGCACCTTTACCCATTTTAGGCAGTCAAAAAAGATGGAAGGAGAGAAACCACTCTCTTGAGAAAAAGGAGCACTGCCAACTGGAGAGTCACATAGTACTCCTGAGATAGCCAGATTTGGCCTAGGGGGTGTCCGTTGCTAATCCCTATTGTCATATGTACGGTATGTTTTGTGCATGCAAATTCCACAACATTCACTTGGATTTTTAAATTGCCACCTATAATGTCTCAGTAACTATCAAGAATAGAGATTATGACTACAGTTACTAATATTTCACCATGAGATTCTATTGTATAAAGTGTTCTTAGATGCTTAATAATAAATGCACGCACACATTAACACTCAGCTTAACTAGTGTTACAGAAACATATTGTACCATCTGCTTGGCAGAACCCATCCAAGGTTTATCAAATCTCTTTGTAGCTAGAATTTATACAAAATTTTATAAAAGTGTATCAGTGGACAAAATGAGCTCTTCTCAAACTCTCATATATCTCTGGTTTGATTCTAAACCAACTGGGTAATTAGTCCTAGCTGACGCAAATGGTCTATAGAAATGGTGGTTTTCTATTTTATTTTTAAGACCAAACCACAGACTTTCAGCTATCACTATCAGAAATAGATTTTCACTTTAGAACACATAGCAACATTCTATACTATTTAAAACATTTCTAGTTAAAACATTATCCTAGTGAAAGGTTTCCTCTGGACAAGATACACAGCACTGGCAATAAACTTAATCAAAATAAATAAATGAGAAATCATGCTTTTTTAATAGCACATTATAGTTGCAATCTTAGACCCACTTCCCACAGAGTAAACCCAACTAAACTAAGTGGACTTACTTCTGAGTAGTCATATACAGCATTGCACTGAAGTTCTTTGAATGAGCTTTTGATTTTCTGCCAAATCTAAATAGGTTTGATCAAAGTAGCTACTATTCCTATTTTAATAGTTTTTGTTACAATGATCAACAGAAGCAGAATTATGAAAACAAAGATCTAGTTCTAAACAATCATTTCCATGGAAACTTTTCACTTATTTTATACCTAGATAAGGAATAAGCCTCATTTAGCTCAATGGGACTTACTTCTGAGTAAACAAGACATAGCACTTATAATTCCCACTGATTTAAATGAGGGTAAACTTAACTTTCTCCCGCTCAAAGCAGTGGGCCATAAAACAGGCTGGGTTGTGCCCACAGTCCTCAATTAATTTCATCTCATTTTCTATTTTTCCGTTCTTATGAAGAAATTGTTTTGGTTGTTCCTGTTTGTAGCCTAAAAACATGTCTTTAATGTTTCGATTTAGGGAAAAATCCTTAGCAAATGATGCATGCAAAAACAGAGTTATGTTGATTGAGCAGCTGTGTTCTTGGAGTGGGGGGAAGGAAGGAAAGATGGGAGAAAACATTCCAGATGTTTCATCCATGTAGCAACACCTTGCATAATATTGTCTCAAAATATCTTGGCCTAGTCCCACCTCATCATATCCTTCGCCTGGAGACTTCTGCCTAAAAGTACCCATCATTATAAAGTTAACCTTAATGATTTTATGACCTAACTCCCCATCTCCTTTTATAATTTAAGCAAGGTGCTCAGGCAAACTGCTAACATCTGTTATCAATATGTTATATTTAGAGGCTTATATTTATCAGATATATAGTTTCCTACACATGGAAGTATTTCTAATAGCTTCTATCTACTGGCAGTCAAATAAGCTACATGCATACAAAAGTATGTAGCTGATCTGGTAATACTGTGGATCAATTTGAGAGTAATATGAGGAAAAAAGAATTATTCTCTCACATCCTGGACAGGATATCTTGTTTCTTTAATTATTTTAATGTCAATTTTATGACCATATGGCTTGAAATTACTTTGTCTCACTTGGGTAAATAAAAGGTGATACTTCTCTTCCAGAATACATACACAACTAAACTAATCTAAGTTTTACATCAGTGAAGTCAATCGACTAAAACTAATACCAGAGTTTTCTTTCTGTAGCACAAAGCAGCCAATGGCCTCCGTGCAACTTGATTTTAATGGATCTTGCACATAACATCTCCAACATATTCTAGAGTCTTTAAGATAAGTGGACAGTCTTCACAGTATCATATGCGTATCAAGCTTGCACTATGAAGGAGTGAATTCAGGTTTCAAACAGCTGTGAAATTATCTTCTCCTGGAATCCTGTCAAAGTCTGAACATTTTCTGCAAGCACTGTCAGTTTGGTTTGCCTTTTAATTGCAGTTAAGGGACATCTTTATTTCTGATATTTAGCATTAAATGAATATTTTATTGATAAGCTTAATGAAATTTTTATTTTAATGCTGTGCTGTTACTTATTCTGAGCTTTAGGATGGTGTTGATTAGAACACTAACTAGTCAGTTAACTAAATTAAATCAAGAATTTATTTTGTTGTTTTGTTTCTTGTCTTAACAAAGCAACACCATACAATCTATTTATTTATTTAATCATTTATAAGCTGTCTTTCGAAACCAAGTTCACCCAAGGCAGCAAAAAATAAATAAATGAGCATAAAAACACAATGATAGTATAATTAAAGTATATGAATTCAAACAAGCAACAACAACAACACACATTAAAACATAATTCAGCCAATAAAACATAGCTCCAAAGCAACAACATGGCCAATAAAACACACACCTTTCAAAAGTGGGGTAGTTTTAAAGCCTTTTTAAATAGAGCAAATGAGGGGGCCAAATGCAGCCCTAATGCACCATTACTGTAGTCTAGTCTCAATGTAACTACGGCATGCATGACTGAAGCTAGATTCGCTATGTACAATTGTATAGTTGAACAAATATGCAAATATTTCCTCTCTCTCAACTGTCACCTAGCCACGACCATTGTATTAGCAGAGGGAGAGAAGGGAAACAGGGTCACTCCATCAGCTCTGCAGAAAAGAGCTCCACTGGGCTTCTCTCCCCATCACCTGTCATCTGGGAGCAACCATTCCATCAAACTGCAGCAGAGGAAAAGATAGGAAGCAGGGCCAGCCGATAAGAGACCAACAACTTTTAGCTTTTTCTTGCTTTGAACTTTTTTTCAATCCAACTGATAATAAGAACTTTGTGACTCAGAATAGCGCCTGAGTTTGCTTACCCCCCCCCCCCGGGCTCTTTTCCTTTTGTGACACATACACCTGGGAGCAGGCATTTATATAATTTCTAAACATGGGGTCCCATGATTAACCTCCCTTAATTTTGATAACAAAAATATTTTGGAGTGTCTTTCAAAATTTTCAGAATGGGAATAATCTATTTTGGCACAAAACATTTTAAAAATTGGAAGAGTTTCAATCTGTTGTTCAACTTTTAATCTGGGAAAAAATGCCATGTGCTATGAACAAAATCTCTACAAAGATATGCTTGAATCTGGTAAATCTTATAATCAGAAGTATGTCACATGGGCAGAGTAGGTTTCCTACCAAAGGCAACCACTTTAGTCTTCTTGTAATTCACCTTTGCAAAAATTTCTTAAGGCAGTTATGTCTGAGACATGCTATCTGCTCATAAGAAAGCAAATCATATTATTTGCATAAAGCAGTACTGATTATATTCTATTTCTCATCGCAACTGAAAGCAAAACCCTAGGCTCTGAAACAATAGCAATGAGATAAAATTTAAAATCAAGAGACATGCAAATATAACCCCCTGTTGAACTCCCAGTATACTTTTGTCATTCTCACAGGAGTACAGGGATCTAATGTAAAATAACAACCTTTTGTCAATATTGGCATGCTGTATTTTTGCCCATAACCTGTCTCTATCTATGGAACTGAAAGCTGCCTTTAGGTCAATAAAAAGTGTATACAGGTAGCCTTTTTTAATGGAATATTTGTTAACCAAATGTGTAAAGGTAAATATGCTGTCTAATGACACGAAAATTGTCGTGGACCATGTTTGTTCCTTACATAAAGTAATATTTATCTAGGTGCACTCCTGTACTACCGAACAGACATTTAGCATACAATATTCTGATTTTAAAACGATTATACTGATAATATTCATGTTCTGACCACCTGCAATTTCCCCTGAAATACCAGAAATAAATTTTGCCTATTAAAAAGGTAGTCACCAAATTAGGTTTTGTTTATAAACAAAAGTTTGGGTGGTATGTCATTTCCCCCAGGGGTGTTGTTGCTGACCAGGGAACATGCCTGCTACTCATATCCAAATTTACATAGACTGCCTGTGACACTTAAGGTTGGTACTCATTCCTGAAAACAGGAAAAGCAGCTCTCTCAGGCACTATTTGGACTATGTACCATATCAAGAGATAGACAAAACCTTGAGAATCCATAATTGCTATTTTCCAAAGCTGACACTGTTATTCCTGGCTGATTCTGTGGTTATTTCACAGTCCAGCCCTGATAATGATATTTCCTGGCTTTAAAAACCCTCTTCTATTTCTTTTAATAAAATTTTGAACTTGCTTCCCTGAGTTAGGCGGATTAACCTAGCTGGCTGGGTGCCTTACCAGTTCTTTGGCTGCTTTATACTACATTCTTGAAACCATTCTTTCCCCCTCATGAATCAGAGAAGCCAACAAGCTGGAAGAAGCAAAGAAAGGTTCAAAACTACTACTGAATGTAGGAAAAGCTTGGTGAATTAAATTGGAGGAATTCTAATCCATGAATTGACTATAGCTGCTACATCTTGGACATGAGTTTATGCTTCAGTAGTTAAAGCCACATCCTAATTCTATTGAGAGAAGCAGAAGTGTCCTGCTCAAAATCAATTGCCCACAAGATGTAGTGATAGCATCCAACTTAATTGGCTTTAAAAGAGGAGTAGACAACTTCATGGAGAGTGGCTACCAGCAATGATGGCTATATTCAGTCTCCACTATCAGAGGCAGAATGCCTCTGAACACCCTTTTCTGGGAATCACATGTGGGGAGATTGTTGTTGCACTCCAATCTCATGTGGGTTTCCCATGGGCATCAGGATGGCCACTGTGAGAATAGGAAGCTGGCCTTGATAGGCCTTGGCCTGTTTCAGCAGGGCTCTTCTTATGTCCTTATGTCATTAAATCACTTACTAACAGAGAATAATGGTGTCAGGTGTGATGTTGTTCATGGCTCTACTACAATTCAGAATACAGTTACCTACATTCACATCCATGCCCATAAGCATTCTCTGCAGCAATTTCCCTTTCCTAAACAGGAATAATCACCTGGTTTTGCCAGTGCATTAACCTATCATGATCTGGAGGCGTCTCATGACCTGTTCTGTGTTTAGGAGCTCTTGGGGAAGTAACAAAACTGGAATCTTTGTAGAGGCAGCAAGATAGTCAGGTCACAGAATCTGAACAAGAAGCAATATGAAACCTTTGGTTGGAGATGCAAGTTGAGTTCAGTTAAAGAAAGGTTAGGAAACAGATGCAGGTACAAGGAGAGATGTAGGTAGCAGAATCACTGCAAGTGACAAACCAGGAGAAAGTCTGTAGGACCAAAGACCAGAGCAAAGCAGGAATGGCAATGAGAACAAGCTTCTTAACAGTATGAACTCAGGTGGTTGTGTGGACGAAGTCCACCTACAGAAAGGGGAAAGTTATGTAGGCACAGGTGAAGGCAATAGCTAGTTATAGCAGGGGCGGATAGGATAAGGCTGTGAAGATCTGCAGGTGACAACCTCAAGCAGCTTGGCTTCACGATGGCTCTTTTAAAAAGGCCACAGTTCACCTCTATAGGAGTGGGACTACAATACAGTTAGCCCAGCCAAGAGATGTATGGAACAGGGAACAGCAGCTATCATTTGGGACTAATGAAGAGCTCTTGAGCTTAAATAGGTTAAGATTTGGACAGCCCAACTTTTCATACCAAGTAGGCCACAAGAGTACTTTGACATGGAACCCATGGGCTGCACACTGCCTTGTCATGGGGGTTGGGGGCTGGGGGGGTGGAGACCGAGACCAAAATTTGACACACACACCCAACCCTCACTGCCTTCCCAAAGGAGGGCTCTACATATTCCTAGAGTCCATCCCCTCCTTCCCAAAGCCTGGTAAGTGCTTTCCCAGCTTTGGGAAGGAGGTGGGAGGGCTCTAGGACCCAACCAGAGCCTCACTTACCTGGCTTTGGGAAGGAAATGCAAGGGCAGGGTGGGGAGGGCGTCAAATGTTGTTGTGGCTGCCAAAAAAATGCCTCAAGGGTCCCATGGGGCCTTCAGGCCACACGTTTGATCACCCTGGCCTAAATGCAGTTTGGACTTGGATGTTGGAGAAGAAAAGAAGTGAGCAGAGACCTAAGGAAGTGACCTCTCTTGGCCCACACTGCACTTTCTTCTTCAGCCCACTGGGAGGTGCAGAACATTCTGATAAGAAGCTCCCTCTACTCTCCTACTACTATTCAAGTAGTGGGATCTCCTAAAAAAGGGGCCAGCAAGAAGCCCATTAGACCTATTGACCCATAAGCTCTGGGAAAGTGGAACACTGGGGTCCTATGTACCCCACAAGCTGGGGAGATCCTGCGAAATTTACTGGGACTGGGCTGAATTCCTGTAGTCTATAGCTAATATTAAGGAAGAAGACCCCAGCCTGAAGAAAGGCAAGTTAGAAATCCTTGGGGAGAACTCTAAACCCTGGAGGAAACCTGTGTTTCTTTTGCCCCAGGAAAGGACTGTGAGTATAGGAACCTAATGAAACTGAGGTTCCTGTACTTTAGACTATATTGTTCTTCAGCAGGGCGCCCCTTTGGTCCCATTCCCCATAGGAACCAGGACCCATGAATCACAGGGCTTCCAAGGTGCCACTCTGCCTTGGTGAAGCTACTTGTCCCACCCACCTACCCCTCGCAAAAAAGTATAAGTACCAAACTACATGTAACACACAGCTTCCAGATTTCTGGGGGTCTCCTATCACCTCATTCCAGAAGCAAAGAGGCTAAAGGGTGATTTTTGAAAAACCTGCCCACAGGAAAGCATCTAAGCCTCCCTTTCATCAGCACTGCTACTGAAATCATATTTGTAGTACTCCCCAACCTGCATTTCCCTTAAAAAAAACCACATAAAAATAAATCAGGAAATGAACCATGAATCCCCAGTATCTTGTTCACTTTGGCTATAAGTGTTTTGCATACAGATGCCATAGTTCAAATAAGACTTCCTAGCCCTTGGGGAGGGAACCTGCAGCCCCCAGTTTAATTTCAAGTTGCCCTCAGCATCAACCCCCCCCCCCACCCCCCACCCCAGTGATGCATGTATTGCTCTCCGGATAGCCCTTCTAGGAATTGCTTCCTTTTCTGTTTTGTGTGTGCACCCATACTCTGCAAACTCCACCCACTATTGGCTCTGTCTCCACCAACCATCAGCTGTAGCCCCAACTGAATTTTCCCATGGGTCAATTGGACCTTCATAGCAAAAAGGTCCATCACCCCTTAGCTAGCCCAGTGCCTGGAGGGCCCATGGTTTTACTCCAATCATGAGTGATGTTTGGCAAAAGTAAGGTAAATTCCCTGTGGAGGCTCTTGAGGGAATGTGCTAGGATTCCTATATGCATCCCAGTCAGCTGCAGGCTGGAATCGGACAAAAAGAATCTACAGTGGTACCTCAGGTTACATACACTTCAGGTTACATACGCTTCAGGTTACAGACTCCGCTAACCCAGAAATAGTGCTTCAGGTTAAGAACTTTGCTTCAGGATGAGAACAGAAATCGTGCTCTGGCGGCACGGCGGCACCAGGAGGCCCCATTAGCTAAAGTGGTGCTTCAGGTTAAGAACAGTTTCAGGTTAAGTACGGACCTCCGGAACTAATTAAGTACTTAACCCAAAGTACCACTGTACTTCCAAAATTTCTCGAATGCAATAACCACATGGAATGATGAATTCATTATATTTTACCTGCTGCAGGTGCATGAAAAATGAGGGAGAATGAGAACAAATAATTGAGTTCTTTTTTTCTGGGGGAAATGAATTTTATTCACACAAATCTACTTAATGTTTATAACAGAAATGTGATGGCAATGTTTTAAATACTATGAAATGTTGAGTGAGATAGTTAGCTAGCTAAAAACTTCCACTTATACTAATATACTGTCAAATTGATTTTAAATATTTCTAAAAGTTTTAACTGCTAAAAGAAAAGTTTGCCAATTAGATATAAAAAGCTAAGCTTATGTGATATAGACACTAAAGATAGTGATTAAAAATATGTATAAAGATATTTTTAAGTGGAGCTCCACAGAAGTGTAAGGTGACATATATTACAAGAATAAATATGCAAAGTACATAATGTTCTGCTTTTTATGTAATACGGAATTTTTAAAATGTGTTTTCAGAATGCAGTGCATAGACTAAGCACATGAATAGACTACCTTCCTTATTTCCCCCTGCAATTTTTCCAAAGACAACTGCTATCTGAAACAATCTCAGAAAATCACAAAAGTTACTTTTTTACTTTTGCATTCTTTTCAAGCATTGCAGAAACGTGACTATAGCACAGGTACACATAGCAAATATATTGTGAATGGAGGGTCATGCCTAGTTTACATGTTTAGTTGCCCACATATAATACAATTTGCATATTATTTTCTAATTCATGCTTGATGCCATACCATAATTTATGAACATGTTGTGCATATTCTATAATCATTATTCTCAAATATGAAGAACTTGAAATTGCCTCTAAAAAGATGTTGACACATAATCTTAAAGCCTAATCATAAGAGCTGCTGCTGCAGGACAAAAGTTCATAGGATGAGATGTTAAGAGTCTTGATGCCAATCTTGTACTATTATCAAGAGCAAACAAAGACCACAGTATTGCCATAGAAAGAGCTACTGGTACTGCTGCAATAGTTGTGATCCCCTGCCTATGCTCAGGCATAACAGCAATACACAAGAATATTGGCACGGGTGGCTAGGAAGCAGGAGCAATCGCTGGCCCTGCAGCATGGCATGCTAGTGGCCAAATGCTACTAGGAAAGATGGTGAAACTTTGTGTCCAATTTTCCAGATACTAATTGCCTGGGAACAGGAGTAGAACAGCCAAGGGGCAAAGTTGGCAAGATCTCTCCTGCTTTCAACATGCAGCATACTGGTTTAGCTGCAGCCACATTTCAAGCAGAATCAAAGGACTGGGACATCACAAATTAGTGTTAAATTTCTCTCTCTCTCTTACAGTAAAATAAAAAAAAATCTAATAGACCAAACAAAATCCATACATCTTGGCTGTATGTGGCCTGGAAACTGGCACAGAATATAGTATCCAAGATTCTTAGTTTTCTATTTTTAAAGGCAACTTTCTAGATCCTTTTAAATATCTGGGAAGTGGGTGCTTTCAGATGTCACAATAAAGTATGATTTATCATTATGGGAATGAGCCTTGGTCTCCTGTACTCTTTCCTCCCCTCTCTTTCTCTGGCATGGCTTCAAGGAGAAAATGGAAAGCTTTTGCTTCCCTTTATGATTAACCACAGTTTAATGCAGTGTTTCTCATACTTGAGTCTCCAGCTGTTGTTGGACTACAACTCCCATCATCCCTGACCACTGGTGCTGCTAGCCAGCAATGCTGAGAGTGGTAGTAAAACAACGGCTGGGGACCCAAGTTTGAGAAACACTGGTTTAATGTTACATCTGTACACTAAACTGTGGTTAATCTTAATTGTGATGTGTTAGAACAGACCATCTTTATAACCCATGGTTTGAAAATGGCTTCTTTCAAAGAAAGCATAATTAAGATGAATCACAGTTTGTCAGGTTCAGACAAAGCACTAAGCTACAGTTAATCAAAAACAGAAGTGAAGGGCTTCAGAACTCCTCCTCTGCTATGCAGGGACAGGGGTGGATGGCAGGTCATCCCCATCACAGTAAGCCACAGTTTGAAGCCAATGACTGGTCAAATCTCTGAAGCCAACTGCTGGGTTTCAATGTCCTGCATGGCACTTTGCCTCTTCCCTTTATTATTGTAAGTAGCTAAGTAAATGATTTACACTGATGGACTAGATGGAACATACATATGATAAAACTGGACAGTTCTTGTGTTCACCATGGTGTGAGTTGCCAGCATTCTTTATATATCAACAGCTTGGAATGTGTTCATTTTTTCCAACATAAAGTGTACACGCTATAAAAAGCAGACTTGGTTAGCATCTTGGTTAGCAGATTCAGAATAAGTAGTGGCACACACAAAACACTTATGGGAAAAGTGGAATATATGTTAGTGCATTAAAAAATCTCATTCTGCAACTAATCCTCAGTTATTAGCTGCAGAATGAGATTTTTTTACTCACAGCAGCTATAATGCTCTTACTATGAGGTTAACAATGAAACTCTAGTGTGAACCAAGGTAGGTGCTCTCGCAGCCATCTTCAAAGATTTCTTTGATTCTAACTAAGGGCATGCTTTAAAATTGGCAATTTAAGCAGATTTAGAGGCTCAACATTTGACATGCAACTCTCAAATATAATATAGAAGGGCATCTGTAATGACAACTCCCAGAATACATTGTAATAAAGAAACTTAATGTATAGGTACACAGATTTGTACCAGCTTAGAATCTGGCCCACACGATTCTATGTGCATGCATAATTTGCACATTCTATGTGCAAATGCAAAAGGGCATTGTGAGCCTTTGTTAGAAACCAATCATCTGTGCTTATTGCTGCATGTTAAAAAGCCCCATTGCGCATTTGCTTACATCTTTTTTTAAACCTTTCATAGATGCCCATCAGTAGATCTTTAGCACATAGATGTGAAAATGATAGATGAGATCTGATTCATCTGTACATGTTTATTAACACTAAGATTTTACCTTAGGCTGTTGGCTGAAATGCTGGTTTGGTAATTCTTATTCAAAGCAGATTGATATGCTGCTATAGAGAGCTCTACTCGCTGATGCAGTCTTGTAGCATCTACACAATTAACTTTCCTTCATTGCACATCAGTGGCATGTTAAGTTTTTCCTAACAACCTCTATGGATGCATATAATCTCATCACAATATATGAAGCATGTCCAATAAAAGGAACATTGATGGGTACTTTAGCTCAGTATTGCACCACGAATTTATATGGGCTGGACCAAAGAAAAATGGAATTTGATTATTAAAACAACCCTATTCCTCAAGATTCTTGTGGCATAGTATGTTCAAATTAAATACAAAGAAAGCAATATCCATAATACCTGCCTCTGTTGGCTCATGTAATGTTTCTTTTGGGGGAACAGTGTATCATGTTAAAAGATATCGCATTGCCACAAATAGATTTTTTTCTGGTTTTTCACTATTTCCGTTGTAAAACACAAACCTGTATTTTGGAATTGCTTATTTTTTGTTGTTGTTTTATAAAAAAAAATCTGTGTATCAAAGTATTCTAAAAATGTTAGCTGCACTGTACACTGACACAAATTCAGATTAACCCTTAATTTACCATTCAGAATACACTAAGAAGCCAGATCCATATAATTCACTAAAATGTTCAGTGCTTTTCCTCATTTGAATTGAATCCAAAAGCGGCTTTTCCCAGCCTAGTATATTTTTCACAATAAAACAACAAATAATGCTGCTAGTTTCCTTAACCACATTAGTTCCATCACCCAATAGCTCTAGTTCTCTGCTTGAAATCTACCACAGGCTGGCCCCTTTCATGCTTTCTTTCTCTGCCCTCCTTTTGAGCATATCAGTGTTCATTGTTATTGGCTAGTACTGTGTACATCCTACAAAACACATGTCTTCAGGTTATGAAATTTATCAGGATTTTTAATTTGTTTTATTTTGATATGTATTCAGATTTTTCAGAATGTTTAATGTGCTTCATGCTAGAAAGCTAAATTGTGTGCTGTAACATAGCTGTACTTGAAACGTTTTACAGTCGTACCTTGGTTCTCAAACGCATTGTGACTCAAACGTTTTGGCTCCTGAACGCAGCAAACCCAGAAATGAGTGTTTCGGTTTGCAAACGTTCTTTGGAACCCAAACATCTGACACGGCTTCCGATTGACTGCAGGAACTTCCTGCAGTCAATCGGAAGTTCCTGCAGCCAATCGGAAGTTGCGCCTTGGTTTTTCGAATGTTTTCAGAAGTCGAATGGACTTCCGGAACGGATTCTGTTTGAAAACCAAAGTACGACTGTACTTAGTCTGAGAACCTATACATTATTTTTCTTAGGAATAAAGTAAGTGACATAGATGAAGCAAATTAAAAAAGGACCACATTACTCAAGGTTTCTTCTCACAATGCTTTTCCTAACATGCATTCTGAAGATACAGAAATAGAGAGAAGGTGCTGCATATCTTTGAAACTTGAGAACAGACAACTGTGCCTCTCAAACATAGGTTTGGTAAACCTCATGGCAAAATGGATTCATGTAGGTTACATACATCAAACTGTTTTCAGGTTATGACAACACACAAGAATATTGAGTCAGAAATCCGCCATAAGCAACAAGAGGCCAAACAGTCCATCTTAAGACCAAATAATTGTTGCTTCACTTTAATCAGGTGAGCATGTGTGACTTTGAAGCATGTCCACCTCATAAGTGAAAGAAAAGTAGAAACACTGTGAGCTAGACAGTTAGGAGTGCCAGCTCCATGGGTGCTAACTATTGCTGTAGAATCCTTATATATTTGTGTTACCAGGTTAAGAAATGGGTTTCTAAAGTTCCATTTAGTCAGCAATGTTAGTATATACTTCCAATCCACTCTGTCAAATGCTTTTAGGGAATCCAGTGCTATTAATGCAACTAGATTTTTAATGCTATATATAAACTACAGACGACTCTCAACATACATTGGGATTACATTCTGGGGATACTGTGTAAAGCCCAAATTGTGTATAGTGAAAACACATTGAGTTCAATGGTGGGTGGGATTGCCAAAGTCTTTTTTCCTGGATGTCCACCCCCTTTCTTTTTAAAAACTGCCAAGCATATAAAGCTGAATGCACACAACTGAAATGCACATAAGTTGTGAGTTACTTGTATGCTATGTCTAACCTACCCACCTTTAACAAAAAGGAACCAGCCCTTCCACCTCAGCTTGCATAGACTGGCACTTCTTAACTATGACCACTGTTACCCTCCTTGATTTAAACATGCCTGGGGCACAGAATTGATCCCCTCAATCCATATGCTGTTCAGTAAGTTATGTGTTAGCAATTTTTGGTGGATTTCCTGCAACAAAATTATGCCTTCTCAAACATATGACATAATTCTCATGCATTTAACCGGGAAGTTCGGCCCTTTGATATTTATCAACAAGGCCTTTAGTAAGTTCTGGCTTAGTGGAATTACCATGGTTTCATGCTGTTGAGAGTCTAGGAACGTGAACCACTCAGTCTCTTAATTTGAAGTGGGAGAGCATTGGACTCTGTCGGAACTAACTTGAATGAATACAGTTAAACTGGAAAGCTTTTGTTATTTGATCTACTCTTGTATTAGTCTGCCCTGTTAAGGACCTGAGTGTAGAGTTCTCTCAACACTTCTGTACTTCATAGAACAGAACCATAGAATTGTAGGTTGTTCAAAGGTTGTAAAACATTTCATACTCTTCCTTTGGCTTTCTCTTTGAAACTATTCATACAAAGTGACAATTCACATCAATAAAGATAACTGGCTTTGCCTAAACCACCAGTTTAGCCTACCTAATGAAGGTATGTTGGCTCCATAAAAATATTGATAGCTGGTGTGATGTGTTCCTGGAGAGTGTGGCCTCTTCAAGACATCTAACTTAGTATTTTCTTTTTCTTCTGGTCTGCAGAGACTAATCTACTGGTTCTTCATTTAGTGAGTAATTTGATCTTTAGCTAGTGCCTCAACCCCAGGTTTATTGCTTCTTCCATTCTTTTTGAAATATCCATCAGTTCTGATAAAATACCTATTTTGCTTCCAGAGCGGTCAATGCTGTTGTCAGCACGGCTGCCCAGGCTACCAGCAGGTTGCTTCTCACCTGCTGACTCAGTGAGGTGATACCTCAAGCTACTGACATGGTGTTAGTCAATTTCACATCCTTAAACATTTTAGCACTTTCTTTCACCACTATAGTTTCCTTCTCCTTCCTCAAGGATTCTGAACTGTCAAAAAAGTTTTCTCTGGTGATATTCCATTTCAGAACTTTATTGGCCTTTCATTGTATCCTTCCATCAACTGGACCTATGCTTTTAGAAGTTTAACCTTGCTTTAAAGATTCCTTTTAAAGTTGTAGCCCTTTAACACTTGGAGATTTGTGGAGCCCAATGATTAGGTTGCCATTTTGCCTGATAAGCCACACACACACAGCCTCTCTCACACAACCCTTCTGGTTACTGCTCCCTGGGATGTACTTCCATGATGAAACACATTTCTGATAAAACTTCAGATGTGACCCTATACACAATTAGTGTGCATTCCATCTATAACAAGTTGCCTTCAATAATGTGGAAACCTGAAAATCCTGAAGTAACTGCCCATTGATAAAGTCTGCATTCAGAAACCCAGATTTATCTATCAGACACAATTTTTGATTTTTCTGACTTTCCTAATGAGCAGGATATAACACAGTAGAAATAAACAAAACAAAAAACCAAATGTTCTTGGGGGACAATATAGTTTTTAAGAATTATTATTCCTTATGGAATAATGTCAGTCAGAAAATGAAAAAGGATTCAGAAGACCAAGCAAAGCAGGTTTTAAATGATTATGAAAACTCATGCTAACAATCAAATGATTTACACTGAGGAAAGGAGGGAGTATTAGCTGTATACATAAGTATACAAATTTGTGGCAGTGATGCTAGTTTTAGACAGAATAAAGTACTGTGAATTTGGCAGTATCAGTCTCTGAACCTTCCCAGCAGCATAAGAAAATTCATATATCACAGGGCTACTGAGATAAAGTAATGCTCAGCCCTAGAGGGCACAGATTTCGTCTTTATGTAAATCAGTGCCTGTCACTGCATGCATGATTCACTGCTCAGAGTGTACTCTTCTGTGACGAATGAGTCCCGCTTAATTTGGCAGTGATTATGCGGGTTGCTGGCCCTCTAAACCCCTTTGAACTTGTAATTGCTGCTGGTTTAAATAATGAACATTAAGGGGTGGTGGATTCATAAAACTGTGGATAATTACAATTTTTCTTTTTTTCCTCTTTGTTTTTTTTTTAATGGAAGGAAAGGCTTCTGAGGCCACCGATAACTGTATCATGCTAGGCTGTTACCAAAATAAAGCTGCAGTCTTCTTCACAGTATGGAGGAAAGAAAATGAAGAGAGAGAGAGAGAGAGAGAGAGAGAGAGAGAGAGAGAGAGAGAGAATGACTAGGATGCTGGTAGAAAAGGAGGAGCAATGGCATTCATGAATATTCATAGCCAGTCACATCTGTAGCAGTCTTGCTTTCTACTTTTTCCTTGGTAGTTCAGCATAGACTATAACCACTAACAAAAAAAAAATGATTATGCAGTTTCATTAGATTTCAGGTTTAATATATTTCCAAAGTATCATGAAGAAGTCTTAAATTCTACCCATCCCTCAATGCAAATGCCTTTAATGAAATAATGTATTGTTTTCTTTAATTTTATATTAAAAAGTTTTTGTTTTGCTTTTTTATATCAAATGAATGTAAAAAGGGGAAAAAAATCAGTTGCCAAAAAAACATGGTTTGTAAACATGCAGAAAATTCATCAAATATTATCTGACCAAGAAAAAAAGAAAAGAAAGATGTTCCTATACAGAAGCCTGGAGGAATATTACTTCATAAGAGAAACCGAAGTGAAAATGCTACTACACAAAAATAAGAATGACTGATAAATTTAGCAGCCTCATGTTCAATTTTCAAACAGCACAGCAAAGATTTATAGCTCTGCTGCTTCATATGGCAAATGAAACAGCACGTAGAAAGCATTTATGTTTTTTCACATATTACAGTGTTTTATACCTTTCTTATATCCCAGTGCTATTGATTAGTATTGAGATCACGGTCTCAATAATGTCATTAGAGCCTGTATATGGCAGACTGTGATTAACAGAAATGGTAGCAGTTTCTCAATAAGGCCTATAGCAGTTTCGAAGAGGCTGCAAGGAGAAGTGTATGGTGTCTGCAGGAATTAATACAAAAAATTCAAATTTGCACATGGGGAGGCTTAAATCCAAATTATGTAATTCTTTCAACTGGAATATAAGATGGATAGTTATTTTTAAAATGCACTTCCAAATAAATGTATTCATGGGACTTTGTTTTCCCAAGACAATTAGAAGACTGTGGCAGGTATGGGGATTAGGTAACTGGAAAGATTCTTTTGATGCAATACAAGTCACATCAAACAGAAGTTTCTCCAGCCTTTGAAATATCTAAGCTACCTTCAGGACTGACAAATCTTTGACAATATAGATGCATAAAAGGGTTCGTTTTCAATTTGGAATTTGTAACACTGCCAGACTCATTCTGCATAAACATTAGAGACCAATAAATACATTTTTTTTCAGACTTCACCTTCTTTGGTTGGCTATCCTGTATTTCAAATTAGCTATTTGGCAATTAATTCTTACTCTGAATTAAAGGGGCCAGCAAGGTTACTACTGCTCAGTGAACCACTCTCATGAAAGCCAAAATACAACACAGGACCCCTTAACCCACCCCTCCAAAGCATACACAGCAACAGAAGCTTTGGAAAATCCTTTCTTCTGCACCTTGACTGCTCCCTCCCTTCTTCCTTGTCGTGGCTCACAAATGCCGGTGAGGGAGCAGTCAATGTACCTAAAAAGTGGGCTTTGGTAAAGCTTCTGTTGCTTTGTGATGGGGATGTACAGAAGAAAACAACTCCCTGTGACTTGAAATGTAGAATGTGCCTAATATTCATAATAAATTATTGTCATTATTATTTATTCAATTTATATGCCGCCCTTTATCAAAAGATCCAAGGGCGGTGTACAACATTAAGAACACATTTTAAAGAGCATAATTATAAAAACAATAAAAAGCATAAATAATAGATAGAATAATAATAAAATAACCATAATAACAGTTCCCCCCTAAAAAAATACTTGAACAGGCCATTGATTATTTAATGTCCAAAGGCCTGGGCAAAGGGGATGTTTTGCCTGGCACCTAAAGACAATTAATGATGGAGCCAGATGAGCCTTTCTGAGGAGAGCATTCTATGGACGAAGAGCCACCATAGAAAAGGCCTGTTCTCATGTTGCCACCCTCGGAATCTCTTGAGGAGAGGGGGGGCATAGCTCTGGTGCTCCAGCATTGCGGCAGCGACTAGGCTGGGGCCTGTGCCTCCGCTGTGGGGACTCTGTTTGGGCCCGATGTAGCCACAGAGGTGCTTCCGGGTGCATCTGTGGCCGCTGCAGGTCCCCAAAGGGCATGGGATAAGAAGGCCTCCCTAGCAACTTGAAAGGGTGGGAGTATAGGGTGGGCTAACCTGGCCCTTTGCAGGGCCAGGTCTCCCAAGGTTTGGTGATTAGTTATACCTTGTTCCCCCGGCCTATACAGATCAGGTCAGGGTTTATATATTTAAATAAATGTGGACCAGCCAACCTTTTGTGCCTTGCCTCTTTCCTCTCCCCCCCCCCCCCAATGTGTGGCCACAATCCCTGCTTGTCTATATAATTACAATTATAGGCTGGTGGGTCACGTTTCAGGCTGAGTGTCTTTCCCAAAGTGGGCCCTCCCATTTTGCATTCTGTAAAATAACAGGATTAGGAGGAGAGGAGCATGCGATGGAGCAAAGGAACACAGGAAGTTCTGTCACCCACATTCTTCTAGTTTTCATACTGAGCTACTTTTTAGCCAGAGGGGATATAGATGCTAATTATCTTCCTCACCTGTTCCTTTATTTTTCCTGAAGCAGAAAGGTGTGGCTGGGAGAAAAATTCCAAGAAACTGACGGAAAGACAGGTGGGGTGAGACAAAAATTACTGCCTTCTTTGCCTTTCCTAACTCCATTTCTTCTAAGCAGTTTCAGAAAGCCCAGAGGATGATATTCATATTGAGATTATTATTGCTATATTTGCTGTCACTGATTTTATTTCTTACCCACCCTTCACTCTAATGTCCCAGGCCAGTTAAAGTAATGTAAAATACACTAATAAATGCAGTCACAGGGATATGGTGGGCCCTGAAAATGTATATTTCAGGTGTTGGTGTGCATGCATCCTCATGTGCAACCTGGGAGCTCCTAGTTATCAACCTTCAACTGTAAACATTCTGAGCAGGAACTGCATTATTTCTGTGTTCTACAAAACATAAAGCAGCCTGCTGATGCCAAATTAATATGCAGTAGAGGAATTAAAGGTAGTGCCATAGCCAACCAGCCCATGAAGCAAGATGAGGTGGACACCTCAGGGCCTGAGGACTGCCCCACTCACGACCACTGCCTCCTATGCGGACATGCCACTCTGCCTCCTCCAAGACCCGTCTCTTCCACTGCTGTCAGCATCCCACGCCACTGCTTCCTCCACTGCTGTAGATGCATCTGTGGTGGCAGTGAGGTGTGGTGCACTTGCAGGGTAGAAGGCAGTGGCATTGGCAGGCAGGGACTTTTGCCTTAAGTTACAAAAGCTCCCAGGTTATCTACTTGCACTCTTTTTTCTTTTTCCTGGCATGCTTTTGAACTGCTAGGTTGGCAGGAGCTGGGACCGAGCAAAGGGAGCTCACCCTGCCACAGCGATTCGAACCGCTGACCTTCTGACTGGCAAGTCCAAGAGGCTCAGTGGTTTAGACCACAGTGCCACCTGCGTCCCCTTCATACATGAGTAGAACGCAGCTAAGTGGGGTGATGCCTGTACTGCAATATCGTATATATAACCCAAGCTGCAACTATGTCAAGATGAGTCCAGTTATGTACTACACATCAAATCACATGTACCTATTATACATTTGCAGCAGATGAAGCAATTAAGCACTGTGGAAAACATGGGGAACTACAACCAATCAGTTAATCCACAGCAAACCTGCATCAAGAGATTTCCCAGCATTTGTTGTTCTCCTAAGAGCAGCAATCTGTGATCTACAAACGGGAATCAGCCATGTCATTTGTGCCTCATGGTTATCCCTGCTTCATCTCCACTCCCACAAGCATTTTGCCCACTCCCTTCTCCTTTTTCCCAGTACCATTTCCAGCGGGAAGTTAAATGGCGTTTCTGTGCGCTGCTCTGGTCTCGGTGTTCCGTTGCGCCAGAAGTGGCTTAGTCATGCTGGCCACATGACACGGAAAACTGTCTGCGGACAAACGCCAGCTCCCTCAGCCTGTAAAGCGAAATGGGCGCCGCAAACCCAGAGTCGTCTGTGACTGAACTTAACTGTCAGGGGTCCTTTGCCTTTACCTTTTACTCATGTATGACCACTTTTATGCAGGTCACTGTGAAATAAATAAACTGCTGCCTGGAAATTGCTCTCAGACGCTCACTCACTCACTGCAGGTAACTGGAGGGAAGGCTTGGGGCAGCAGCCCCAAGTGAGGGAAGGCATGCTGGACAGTGGCCCCAAGCCAGGTAGTGGCCCCGAGCGACTTCAAGGCAGCAGCCCTCATGGTACACCTCTTTCTCTAATCCCCATGTGCCCATCTTATTAAAGTGGGATGCTGCCCACTTTACATGATTTCAGTTTTGTGTGTGGAATGTAACCCCTGCGTAAGAGGGGGGACACCTGTACACCACCTCACCTGACTGAACTGGTGTGAAAATATTTCTCTGCTGCTGTTTATATTTCCTGTTTCATAACCCTTATTTTATTTTGAATATTTTATGCTTCAGTTGTTCAGGGTAGTGTTTTACTTTTGTTGCTGTTTTAATTATTGCACCATTTTGGGGGGTTTGCAGCACAAACCAGTATGAAAAGTATAAATAGCTGGGTTGTCCATCTAGGGTCACTTAAGTGGTTATAGTAGGAAAAGTCCTACACAACAGCTGGAATGTTAACCTACTTCCCATGCCCTTAGTACATTTGTTCCACTTTATTATCTGTGATTTTAATTTTAGAAGACCGATGCAAATACTACTATTTAAAACGCTATCCTACGATACACATATTTATGAATTCCACTGTAGTTTGTAGGCGATAATGTGGCTTTCTAAACATAAACTAATCACAAATTGTTATCTTCTCTTCCCTCCCCCTTTATTAGAATGTTAAAATGTATTAAGGAGAGCATTCCTCAGTGTGAATTTCAGAAATAATGAAAACAAAATTGACTAAATCAAAAAACCACAATGAGTGAACTCCAACTTTTAAGTGCTATGGGAACAGAACCATTAGTTACTTTAAGTAAGCACTGTTAAAATAAAATCAATACATAGTACCATCAAAATAAACACTTTCCACTACTGCTTTTTTTAAAGAGACACAAAAGAAATATAAAGTACAGTATGTCTGACACATTATTTATAGCTCTGAGAGGCAATAAGAATAATCAGGTATATGTTAACATGACCCCTTCCCCTTTTTCAAAGCAGAGCAAATGTGAGCCAACAATTCCCTCTATCTGTATCTGAAAGGTATGAATTGCAATCCACAGTAGCGCACCCCCACAAACATTACCCTTGAGGACTGTTAAAAGTTGGGGGGAAGATAAGGCCTTAAACCTCTAGATTCAGCAAAGGGTTAGAATTCTGGTGATGGCTCGCAGGGGGTGGGTAACTGAAGACACAAAAAGCTGGTAATAGCTTGGTATGTTTGATAATGGTGAGAAGGTGGCCCGTGATGGAAGCTGCAGGGAAAAGGTGGTCACTTTGCAACAGGCTTGGGAAATGGAGGTTTCCAGGGTCACAGTGGGTGATGCTGTAAGTAAAACAGGGAGTTGTTTTTTCCTGAAAGGGCTACTGGGAAAAAGGAGAAGGGAGTGGAGAAGAAGCAGGGATAACCATGAGGCACAAATGACATGGCTGATTCCCGTTTGTAGATCACAGCTTGCTGCTCTTAGGAGAACAACAAATGCTGGGAGATCTTCATCTTCATGCAGGTTGTAAATACTGTATATGTAACCTATATGTAAACCATATTCCATAAAGACACTGCAGTTTCTGCTGTGGCTCATTTTTTCAAAGGAAACACTAGCCCTTGTTACATGCCAAGACCCCCATAATCTCTGCTGAGAGATGCCCAGAGTGGCTGGGGAGCCAGATGGGTGGGGTATAAATAATAAAATTATTATTATTATTATTATTATTATTATTATTATTATTATTATTATTATTAATCTCAGTAGAGATTGGGGTGGCACGTAACTAAGAATACTTTTTACATGTCTTGAAACTTGTCACTATAAGAGCTGAACTAAAACAAGAAAAACTGGGGCAAGTTTTCTAACATAAATTCAGCCAACACAGCATAACAAGAAGATACAATGCCAGGTATGTCTGAATGGATTATAAACACAGATTAATCTATGTTGTGTTGCAGGAGAATGACCGCCACCAAAAGGAACCCAGGAAAAATTCAGAACAAGTTCCTTATTTAGTTCAGAATCAGTCATTTTCTGTGGCTCAATTTATTATACTTTGAAAACAACACTTAAATCATTTGGCTTGGGACTGGCAAGGACAATGCACCTTTGCTTCATTACAGTTCTCAAATATTTTCTTTTTTTTCCCCTTTTGATGCATGCTAGTTAAAAAAAGAATCATAGAATCATAGAGTTGGAATAGACCACAAGGGCCACCGAGTCCAACCCCCTGCCAAGCAGGAAACACCATCAGAGCACTCCTGACATATGGTTGTCAAGCCTCTGCTTAAAGACCTCCAAAGAAGGAGACTCCACCACACTCCTTGGCAGCAAATTCCACTGTCGAACAGCTCTTACTGTCAGGAAGAAGATGGAGTGAATTCTGTAGCAAGGTGCTCAGTGTTCGTTCGGACTAGGGACAACTCCCACAATCTTAAGACATCTCAGTGGCTTGCCTAGAAAGGTGTCTTCCACTAGAAGAATGCCTTTCCCAACCTAGCAAAAGTGCATTGTGTGAGGGGGGAAAGACCCAAACTGAATCATGCTTTCTTTTTTCCAAGACTCAAGACCTTTCTATAATCCATCAGAGTGTACATGCTGCAACCTGCAACTCCTGTTCTTCCTTATTCTTGTAATGTTCATAGTATCACAGTATAAGATACATTGTAACACTGAACTAACAAAATAATCCACTAGCTGCCACAAGAGTTCAGAGAACAGCGTTACGTACTACATTTCCCCACTTTCTCTGATGGTTCTTTGACTCCAAGCCTATGTCTTTTGATATTTAGCCTGTATGATCTTAAAGAATCTTAGAGAAAATAGTAGAGCGGACTAGATTCATTGTTCACATATAACTGAATGCCATAAACATGGTTGTTGGAAGTAAATGACATTTTGCTTTATATAGCACAGTCTACAGTAACTAAAGCAAAGAGTTAAACAGCTATTCATGAAAAAACCTACAATAATGCCAGTCTGGGACTATCATGGCAAAACAAACATGCAAACAAACCTGGACTCCAGTCTGCTTTAACCTGTTGAACTCAAAAAGTGCTACTAGATAACCATCGTGGTCCCTTCCAACTCTACAATTCTACGATTCATTCATATATATATATATATATATATATATATATATATATATATATATTTGCTTTCGTAGATTTTCACGGGTACAGGAATGCAGGTTTTGGTGTCCTCGGGTATCTTCCCGTGTAAAAGTTGGGGTGTCTAGGCGACGTTTCGACGAGGTCTCACTCGTCATCTTCAGGCTGGTGCTTTCGGCTTCTTGTTACTGGAACAGAGCAGGATCTCAGTGTTTGAGTTCCTATAAATACTGTTGAGGAGGTGTGGCCTCCAATGTTCTGGGCAGAGAGGAAGTTCCCAGGCTAGTGTGCCTTTTCTTCTTTTGTTCCTTAATTACTTGAGGGATATCTTGAGTGATTTCTTGAGTGATATCCTGAGTACCACTTAGGTGGGTCATTAGGTGTGGATTAGTTGCTAAAGCCTTTGTGTCTTGACCTCTTGAACTTTGTGAAGAGTTTTTCTGAGAAGATGGGTGTACTACATTTAGTTGTGCTCTGGCTTGGCTTCGTGTATAGGGGCGAGCTGTGGTTTTGTGGCCTGTGCCAGCCAGATCTGTGTAGGGATTGCAGGGGGGTGCAGCATCCGGAGGTGCCACCATGGTTTGGCTACTGGATGGTGTCTGTAATTTATCTGTGGAGAGGGTCTGGGTTTGGGTCTGGTGTGGTTGATTGGTGATGATATCACATCACAAATTACTGAAGCTGCAATCCTTAACTTCTAGACCTCACTGAGACTTAACTTCTAAATTCACATGCACAGGGCTGAACTGTAAATTATAGAATGCTTAGCAATAATTATAACAACAGCTATTTGGATTGTCTGACAGTTTTATCAGACATAGAGCTAGAATGTAAGGCACAAATGCCAACAGATCTTAGGGGGAAAGCCTATTCTTTAGGAGACAGCAATATCCAATGGTTCACACAGTCCATCCGATGGTGGAACGTCACGTATGGTGACTTTATCTTACACACTGGATTTTAATCCAGTTAGATTCATGCTTTGGTCTGTTAGTTTTATGTACAACACTTGCATACGCATGCTTCTTACAAATGTAAAAATTATATATTTTTATTTCTTATACACAGATCAATTATACATAAAAATAAAAATGGGAGCCGCATGATAATACACATTATAATGCACAGCTAATTTTTTAGTCTCTGGGAAAAATCTGTTTTGTATTTTGCATTCAAAGCAGCTTTAGCAATGAAGGAATATTTTCATCATTATTTTATCAAATGATTTTGCTTAGTTGAGTCCAAGCAAACGAGCTTTCTTTAATGTTTTTTCTTCTACATTATTCCAAAACCTCAGCCACAAGACCCCTCCCCACATACATTTGCTTATAATTTCACCCTACTTTTTCTCTTTTTGCTCTAACTTCCCTTTCATGTGCCTCTCAACTTTCATTTACTATTCATATATTTACTTTACATACACTCCTTCTCTATCTCCAAATCATTAGTAGCTATTGTGGGGAGAGGAAAGCAGTTGAAAAGATTACTGCAGGGGCACTTTCAGACCACACTTCTCTCCTGTTCTTCCAATCTTTTCTGCATTTTTAGGGAATAAATCTCTTAAAAGTCCTGAAACTCCAAACACACTCTCTTTCCTTCTGTGTCTCTTTCAGATTCTCACCAGTTTGGCCTCAGGCTAGTTTCGTAATAATAAAAAATCCCAAACCTGATATTCAGCATGAGATCCATAACACAGCAATCTCACTCTGAACAATACGTTTCATTACAGCAGCTCTATTGACTCCTTTGCTTGAAATAGTTTGAATTTCCCACCAGCTCAGTTGTGTGATATTTGGCCTCTTTTAGGCTAGCTAGCTCTTCCTAGAGGAAACCTACAGGGCAAAGAATAGAAAGCTCATGAGCCCTGAGGGCTTGTTTCAAAGAATACAAAGTCTTAGGAAAAAGTTTACTGGAGCTGTAGTTTGGTATGAATAAAGTCTTCAACAGCAGACTATTCTGAGTGTATATTATCATCTAATTCCAGTTGCCACTTAGAGCTGTGGCATCATCCTAGAAAGCCAAATTCAAATTTTTACTGAAACTATAATTTTTGATGTATACGGTAATTGATAGCAGATCATGCTGAGGACATATCACCATCTAATTCCAGTTGCGGTTTTGAGCTGAGATGTCATTCTAGAAAGCCAAATTTGAAATTTCACAGGTTTTAAGAGTTCTAGGGTAACTTTCAGACAGAACTATACTGAAACTCACCCACTGTGAGTTTTTGCACAGCACATACTGCTGGTTATTTTTATGTTACTAGTCCTGGAATATCCACAGCAAATAACCAGAGGAAGAATGACTGCTGGGAGGATGCAGAAAGAAAAAATGTCATAGTATACCCCTACCAGCACAACAGACGCCTTCATCTGCCCCAGCTGCAACAAAACATGTCTTCCCCGTGTTGGTCTCTACAACCACACCAGGCGCTGTAACTCTCAAATGGTTTGACTTCATCCCCAAGGCACACTCTTCTATTGTCTCCTGAGACAGATGAACATCAACCATTTACTGCACCATGTAAACCTGAACCTTCTCTAAATGCATCATGTTTGAAAAAATAGGAAAGGATTTTGCAGGGTGGGGGAATAAGTTTCTTTCTCTTTGCAGCTTATTTGTGCCTAAGAAGATGGCCTGGTTCACATGTCATCATGTCAGACCCATGTGGAGTGTGAACTGGCAATCCTGTAGACTTTGCTCCTGCTCAGTTATTTTGCTGCTGTGCCACCATTAGTCTGGAGAGAGCTAAACCACAAGCATTTGTTAAGCTGGTATGCTAATCCAATCCATGGCTTAACATAGCACAGCAGCAAAATAACCAGGAAAGAGTGAAGCAACTGTAATTTTCTCCCTGGAAGATTCATGCTAAGCCATGGTTTGACTTAGCGTGATATGAAAACCAGACTTTTGTGTGATAAAAGTTCAGGTATAAAAAAAAGACAAAGCAGCTAAGATTGATTAAGGTACTGCAAATTTTCTACAAAGGCTCACTTCAGATACACATGAAACCATATGTGAAATATTTAACAATAATGGACATTATGTGATACAGAATTATATCAGAATTTTAAGAAAACATTGGTTTATTATCATATTGTAAACCATTAAAAGCCAACCTACCAACTGCACTGAAAAACATTCAGTAAGACTTTCACTGAATGCTTTAAAATGTTCAACAAATTAGCAGAAAACAAACAAGCAATTAAAAGAAGTCTGCTAAAAACACAGAAACAAAAAAACCCACACCTGGGGAAATAGTTACAGTTTTCAGAAGATAGTTTTTTAACCCCTAAATTGCTCACATAGTACATTTATTTTCAAATTACTGTATACATTTTAAAGTATTTAATCAGGACTATGTAAAGCCTCTCTTTCTTGATCTGATTTGGGTTCCAACTCAGCGATCTGGATTGACCCCCAGTCTGGAATAGATTGATCTGGACCTGATCTTACCCCTGATTTGAACTTTTATATAGGTGCATGAAACATAAATTGGATTAGCACTGCCAAAATTCAAACGTAGCTCCAATAGTTTTTGTGCTAAAACCATTTTTTGTGCGTTACTTCCGGGTTTAGCTGCTCGCGCAGACGCTCAAAATGATGTCATGTGCATGCGTGGAAGCGGCGAAACACAACCCGCACACATGCACAGTCGCGTCTTATGTTCGCTTCAGGATGCGAACGGGGCTCCGGAACGGATCCCGTTCGCATCCAGAGGTACCACTGTATAGGAATCATTTAAGAAAATACTCCATAGGTGCTGATTATTTATTTATTTAAAGCTCCAGAACAACTTACATATCAATAAAAATCTACTCTTATTTAAGAATGATGTTGACAAGCTGGAACATGTGCAATGGAGGGTGACCAAGATGATCAAAGGTCTGGAAACCAAGCCTTATGAGGAACAGTTGAGGGAGTTGGGTATGTTTAGCTGGGATAAGAGGAGCCTGAGAGGAGATATGATAGCCAGGGCGCTTTTTTTCAGCAGGAACTCACCAGAACTTAGTTCCAGCACCTCTCAGGTGGGCGCCATTGACATTATAAGAGAACAAGGGAGGCTTACTTATGGAGAATTCCGGCACCTCTTTTTCTATAAAAATAGCACTGAAGATATCCATATTCAAATATTTATAGGGCTGTCACATGGAAGATGGAGCAAGCTTGTTTTCTCCTGCTCCAGTGGGTAGGACCTGAACCAATAGATACAAGTTACAAGAAAGCAGATTCCAAGTAAACATCAGGAAGAGCTTTCTGACAGTAAGAGCTATTTGACAGTGGAACAGACTCCCTCGAAAGGTGGTGGATTTTCCTTCCTTGGAGGTTTTTAAGCAGAGCTGGGGTGGCCATCTGTTGTGGATGCTCTAGTTGAGATTCCTGGATTGCAGGGTTTGGACTAGATGATCCTCATAGACCCTTCCAACTCTATGATTCTACAAGTCTATGATTCTATTCAGCCTTTTTTGTTTTTAGTTTTAAAAAAACCCTCTACATTGAATTCCAGACTCTACCTGCCTTTTGTAATTTAGAGTAATTTCATCTTGGACAGTGTGGTCAACGCAACCATTCATGTTACTTTAGTTCCTACTAGGACTGTGCATCAGATTCTGCTGAGTCCCAAGACCTGAACCAAATCAGGATGATTTGGGGAAATCCAGGCATTGGTTCAGTCATGTTGAGCTAACCCTGGATTGCCACGAGTTGTGTTGTGTGGCAGTCACATAGCAAATTGGGGCTCTCAGGGGGTAGGGCATAGGAAAGCAAGGAAGGTATGGGCAGGAAGGAGAAACCTACTAGCTCTTCTTCGCAGGACAAGGTAGGGATCAGTGGCTTCTTCTTCCCACCAGGCCTCTCCTTTCTCCAGTGTCCTGAAGCAGCACCACACAGGAACAAATCCTTCCATGTGTAGTGCTGTTTGCTGCTCCTTTGTGAGCGGCTTCCCTGCATGGAGAAAAGCCATTCACAAAGAAGCAGCACCTCATAGGATCCAATCCTTGTGCTGGTAAACAGGATTAGGTCCTGTGTGGCATCATTTTTGCTCCTTCACAAGTGGCCAGAGGAGGAGATAAGCAGCATTTACTCCCAGTTTTACGCAGGCTACAGTTTCTTGTCTGAACATGGGGAATTGTGAGGTAAGCTATGGTTAAAGTAAAGGTACAGGTACCCCTGACCATTAGGTCCAGTCGCGGATGACTCTGGGGTTGTGTGCTCATTTCGCTCTATAGGCCGAGGGAGCCAGCATTTGTCCACAGACAGCTTCCAGGTCATTTGGCCACCATGACTAACCCGCTTCTGGCGAACCAGAGCAGCGCATGGAAATGCCATTTACCTTCTCGCCGGAGCGGTACCTATTTATCTACTTGCACTTTGATGTGCTTTCGAACTGCTAGGTGGGCAGGAGCTGGGACCGAACAATGGGAGCTCACCCCGTCGCGGGGATTCGAACCGCTGACCTTCTGATTGGCAAGCCCTAGGCTCTGTGGTTTAGACCACAGTGCCACCTGCGTCCCAAGCTATGGTTAGTAAGGATCAAATTGTATTTCATACCTTGGCTTATTCTAAAAGTCTATTTTAAACAAACCACAGTTGCCTGATCTCAGATGTCACAGAGAATTGTGGCTGGTTTCAAACCAGAAGTAGATTTTTTTAAAAAAACTCCTCCACTGGCTTATGAACAAGGAGAGAAAGAAAGGGAGAATGCATGTAATTCATTCAGGTAGTGAAAAAGCATCATTTCCTGCTATATCTGAATCGTGTCAATGACTTATCCAACCCTATTCTGTGAATCAAAAATCCATCTTCATGATCTCATTGGCTATACCACACTTAAGTGAACTAATCTAGAAAGAGGGTTATTGTGTTCATTCACAAGGTGGGAGGGAGCATAAATCACACAGAAGAGTCAGAAAGAGGCAATAACCCTGACTCCATCTGTGAAGGAAAACATATTCCCTAGGGCCAAGTGCACCTCTTCTATATAATATGAATATGAGATGGATGTAGAGCAGAAGGGAGATGTGAACTCCAGGAAACAGGTTTTCTTTTGAAAAAAATGTTATTTAAGGGGTGGGAGGAAGATTGGTTGTGAAGAAAGATACCACCACAAACAATACATTCCTGGGCATAGTAGAACTTACAAAGCCAATATTTTGCTTATATTTGTAGCTATTTTTAATCTAGTTATATCCCTGTAGACTTGCTTATGCAATACACTCTGATAGGCTGTGTGTTTATAATAGAACTGGAAGAAAGACAAGGAAGGAGAATTTAAGCCTGTATAATTTAGAAGTCAAACAGAGAACAGTAGCATGCAAAATGGTGAATTTCTAGTAATAAAGAGCATATATGTAGCATCTGGAATAGTATAGTGGTGTCTCCCATCTACAGCATACTAAATGCAAATTTCTTGTCTCAGTAAGGTTTCTAAAATTAAATTATTTACAGTTTGGATTGTCTCTGTAATTGTATGAATAGCAAAAAAACAAAATCAAAAAGACAGATGGTGACAGAATTGACACGGACGCCATATTTTATAAAAGAGGAAATGATATAGTAAAGGACTAAAAGCTTAAATATACTGGCCTCTGTTAAAAAAGTATATTTTTATTTATTCTTTTAAATGAGAGATTAAAAATGATTCAGTTGGACACTAGTGCAACATTCATGCGTAGAAGAACTCTAAAAAGTGGACCAGATGTCTGTTTTCCCTGTTCTTTCCCATCATCTCAAATCTACTGGTGTGTTCCCAACCCCTCTAAAATGAGTATGTTGGTAAGAAGGTATGGCAGGCAGTGTGTGTGTGTGTGTGTGTGTGTGTGTGTGTGTGTGTGTTCATGCAGACTCCTCATATTTACACCCAGACTTTTGCATGCCATCAAGTTACTTGCACTTGGAGCATTAGTAACTTGTATAGAATGGAGCAGGGTAGGGGGAATGGATGCAGTTATAGGGGGCGGGAAAGTGGCCTCCCATTGCCTGCCTCACTTCCACAGCAGTGTACTCAGGTTAGCAGAGCCTTGGAGCGGGCAGCTCTGCCACTTTGCACCCATTCTCAGCTTCACTGGTACGTAGCTTATTGTCCACAGAGATCCTTTGTAGAAATGGAGCTAATGCTGATGGGAACTCTGATATCCAGTTTGAAGTACAAATAAGCCAAGAGATGTTTCTGAAACCTGGCAGCCTATTCAGAATGCCATTCCCCATGCTCCCAATACATTATAGCATATTTATGCATTAAAATCTGTTTAATGCATACATTTATACATTAAAACACACTAGATATACATACACAGATGCAATTATATACAAGCATGTGCCTAATTAGAAACACTGCGGCATAATAAAGGTTCTTACGACACCATGCGTAATGTAAAAAAGAATCAAATAATGCTGTTTCATGCAATATGACATCATTTCCTGGAATTAAACAATGATGGTGGAAATGCAGGTAGCCCTAAGTAATTTTCATCCTCAAACAATTCACAGATGTTTTCCTTTGTCTAGTAGAAATCAATACAGAGCTGGAACACATTCATTCTCTCTGTATCTGTCTTTTCTCTCTCAGCAAGGCAACTGCATAATACAAACAGATCTTTGTCTCATAAAAGCAACCAAACAACTAGGTTGAAAATAAGCATACCCAGCCCCATTTGACATTGTTCTCCACCAATTTTACAATCCTACTGATGGTACAATACTTGACGGCAAAATGTTCGGCTCTAACAGCACAATCTTATACATGCCTACTCAGAAGTTCCATTGGGTTCATTGGGGCTTACTCCCAGGTAGGTGGGTATAGGATTGTAGCTATGGATGGTACTAATGTTTCTCTTCTGATGCTTCTGGATCCTTAAAAAGCCTACCCAGATATTTGGTTATCCATGTATTGGCTGTGTCACACAGGGCTACAGTGAGAGGGGAGAATTGTCTGAAATCAAGTGCAGGAACCTTGTGTCAGTGGACTCCACTGTGGAAGGACGTGTGGAACCAGAATTGGCCTCCACAGTCACTTACGGACTCATTGTTAAAACCGTGTTTATGGAAGACAATCTTACTCGGCTACGAGTGATCGCCAAAAAAGACTGGTGCAAGGTTCCTATTCCTGATTTCAGGTTATTCCAGCCCTGTAGAACCATTTTGAAAGGCTTTTCAGAAGGTGCAGGTGCTGCAGACAGGGGGAAAAGAACAAACTTTGACGGCTGTCTTCAACTCACACAACTACTGGAGACAACTCTATGTGAATGTAGCATCTCTTCCTACATGTACAGCCACTTCCGTTGTGTCTTTTAGAACGTCTGATTGGAAAAGTCTAACAACCCTAAAACACAGAAAACCTACTTCGTTGTCTTTCAGTGCAATGTTGCCTCCCATTACTATCTTTCCTCTGACAAACTCCTGATAAGCTTTTCAACAAACCCCAGAACACTTTTCTAAAACAATACCCATAGGCCACAGCCTGGCCCTGCCAGCTCCAGAATGTTATGGCTTCTCAGGGAAGATGCCCTCAGAGAGCCCCTATAAAATATGGGTAATTGGTAGAGACCTGTGATGGAACATGCATCTACTTCTCCCACAGTACCGATAATTACCGTAGCACCCCCCCCCCCTAAAAGCACACAGACAATTTCAATGTTTCTTGCTAATGTTACCAGTGCTCTCATTTCTCATTTTTTAAAGGCTGTGACCTTGCTTCTAGTATCTCCAAAATGTACTCTGTCTTCCCTTTGCTGTCAGTCTCTTTTTCATGAGGGTGGGCTACCCCCTCTGAAAAGAAAGTGGAATAACTAAAAGTTGTTCATTGTGCAAAACAACTATCTCCTTCTTGCAACAAACATGCTTCTGGGTTGCTTCTGACTTTTGCTGAATTGTCACTGTTTTGGTACCCTTTCTCCCATAGCTACACATAACACTACCTAGGTGCCCTGAAAGGTGACGGGGGCAAGAAGCTGAGGAATAATGGCCACTCCAGTGAATGGAGGGCCCCTGGCTCATGCATCTACCCTGTCAAACTCTCAGAAAAGGCTTAGCCATACTTACCTTTCCTCTGCTCTTTCCAGGCACAGTCTGCATTTTAAAGCTCCATGTCCAAGAACCCTTTTTTTTTTGCTCCAGAGCTTTCCCCATGAAAACCCGTTCTTTAAGCCTCAACCAGAGCAAATGGCAATCCACTTAAACCCAAACTGAGAACTAAAAAGCAGGTTTCTGCAGGGAAAGCTCCAGGGCAAAAAAAAACCCAAATGCTCAGACACTGTGCAGGTTTGTGCCTGGAAAGAGCAGTGCAAAACGTAAAAGACAATCACAGGCATCAGGTCTGCAGTCCATTCTTCTGTGGGTGGGATTCACCCAATGACTCCATCAGCAGAAGCCCTGACCAAGGCTTCCGTTTCTGCAATGAGGCTTTCCCCACATGCTTAGGGTGTGGATCAGGAGAACCCCCAGAACAGCAGGGAAAAGAAGAAGAAGAAGAAGAGGAGGAGGAGGAGGAGGAGGAGGAGGAGGAGGAGTTTGGATTTGATATCCCGCCTTTCACTCCCTTTAAGGAGTCTCAAAGCGGCTAACATTCTCCTTTCCCTTCCTCCCCCACAACAAACACTCTGTGAGGTGAGTGGGGCTGAGAGACTTCACAGAAGTGTGACTGGCCCAAGGTCACCCAGCAGCTGCATGTGGAGGAGCAGAGGCGCGAACCCGGTTCCCCAGATTACGAGACTACCGCTCTTAACCACTACACCACACTGGCTCTCATTGTGTCTGGCAAGATGAAATGCTTGCACAAATGGAACATTTGTAACAGTATGACATTGAACACTACCCATAGATTTTCCTTGCACCCTGTGAGAAGTAGCATTGAATCTTATGTGCCACTTTTGATCTAGCAACCAGTTATTCCAATGTTAAATGAGATGTCTCAGAGGTTTCTATGCCAATATAGTGGCCTCTGAGGAATTTCACAGATTCTCCTGCCAGGTAGATAAGCATGGATCTTGTAAAGCCAAGCTGTTCTGGTCCCCAAGCAACACAGCTGATGAGAATATTCTTCTCTTCTTCCCACTTCCTAAATGGCAAAGCCATCAATCCAAGTCATCTAATCAAGTCAAGACTACTTTATGCAGCTTTTTGATAGATCTGGGAACGTACCAACACAACATTGGTGATTTGTCTATTCAAATATATAGCGCCTGGTCACATTCCTAGATTAATCCTGAAACGCAGCCTCAAGGCTGATCTTGAACATCATCTCAGTGTTGGCAGGATTTTGGGTCTGTAGCTGGCTCAATTCTGTTGACGTATATGCTACGACTCTCCATGAGGAAGAAAGCTCTGAAGGTGAAATTGCCTTCAGAGCTTCCTCTTCATTGAAAAGAACTATGGGCACTATGGACTATGGCAATTTTAGGGTGAGAGAACAGAGTTGTACCTCTTTAAATACATACCTATATGCAAAGAACAAAACAATGGTAACGGTATCATATAAAAACCAGGTATGTATGTTTCCTCCATATAAACATGGGCAAGTCTTTGGCTAAAGGTGTTCTTGCATATCTATATGAAATGGCATCTAGTTACTTTTGAAATTGTGTGCTGCAATTTTTAATCCCCCGTTTCCCGCACCAGCCAGACAGCCAGACTTCTACAGAGCTGATAAAGGAAACAGTGTCTTTAAACATTGAAATCCATTTGGGCAACACATTTATTAGGACCAATCAAGTGTCCCAAAATATTGGCTTGCTTTCACATTTTCTGGATCAGTACAGATACTTTGGCTTTTTATCTTTCAGCATGTGCCAAGGGCCCTGCCCTCCCTATTGAAAATCCAAACACTCGTGAGCAGAGAGAATGTGTTCCATGGGAGAGGGCATGAAGAAGTTTGCATCTTAGCTTGCTGCCACTGAGAAGCCACAACCAGTTTTTGCCCACAACAGAGAATAACTGTATATCCATCTTCTCACACAGTTTCCTAAAATCGTTAATTATGGCAATATGCTGCTTTCCCCTTCACAAAAAAGTAAGCCTTGGTGCATACTTGATAGCCCCATCCCCTGAGACATCAGTTTAAAGCAGAGACCACTGAACTGAAACAAAAGAGCACTCCTTTAAAGAACTGATGTCAGTATCTAGCAGGCAACCAGGAATGTGGGTCTGGCTGCTCAGATATGCAACATGGGGTAGCGGAACAGGGCCAAAAACGTAGTCAGGCTGAGAGGAACACTAATGTGAAGGTCAACCTAAGGAAAGGAGGAAAGACTTAATAAGACCTCACTGCTCTTTAGGTTGCAGCCAGATAAAATGCTTCATCACAGGCAGGAGGAGGTGGAGTTGGCGTTTACAGCCAGGACTCTAGTTGCAAAGCTTGTAGGGGGAGAAACAGACCCACTAGACAGGAAGAACTTGTCTGGCTACATTCCAAAGAGAGACAAGACAGCCTGATCACCATGTACCTTACTGCTGGTTTGAGTTTGAGCTGAAGAGTAGTTTGGAGAACCAAAACAAATAGACAACGCAATGCAGTTACCTTTAATCTGATTTCTCTCTCTCTCTCTCTCTCTCTCGCACGCACACACACACACACACACACACACACACACACTATATTAATTAGGAATAACTCCAATCTTCAGACGCAATAAATGAACTGGCTCCGACCTTTCAGAGTGTAGTTAAAGGAATTTCTTTTACTGGAGTTACAGGAAGTTATACAAATCTCACGGTATGTGATGCTAGTTTCATACTGTGGCAACCAGCCCTGATCTCTTACTCTCCATTTTGCCGGAACAAGCCAGGCACCTCCTTTCTGCCAAGCTCCCAGGACAATAAGTTCTGGGCTACATCCTGTCTAGCAAGGTCATAGAATAACTGAAGGGGTAATTTTCCCCAGTGATAGCCATCTCCCTCTGCCCCAGGAGGTGTCCACCATCTTCCCAACCCCACCTTACCTAACATGACCTGGGGTATAATTGGCTAGAAAGTGTCAGGTGCCACTCAACTTCAAGATAGGTAGAAACACTTTTTAAAATGTGATATGGCTATGCAGTCCTTTCCCCTTCATTGACCATCAGAATACCATGCAACTAAACATCTATGTTGCATTACTCACGAGGAGACCAGAAGCCTGTTTGTAATTGCCGTATTTTTCGGTCCATAAGACGCACCCGACCATAAGACGCACCTAGTTTTTAGAGGTGCTATGATGCTCATGTACTGCTTGTGGGCTTCCCACAGGCATTAAGCTGGCCACTGTGTGGCCACAGTGCTGGCCGCTGTCTCTGCGCAGCGCCCCTTCAGTGAAGCAGGAGGAGGAACAGAAGGGGCTCCGTTCCTCCTCACGCTTCGCAGGAGAGGCGCTTCGCTGAAGGGGCACTGCACAGCTCTCCCTCTCTGCACAGCGCCTCTCCTGCGAAGCGCCATTCGCTCCATAAGACACACTCACATTTTCCCTTACTTTTTAGGAGGAAAAAAATGTGTCTTA
Organism: Podarcis muralis; assembly: GCF_964188315.1. NCBI lineage: Eukaryota > Metazoa > Chordata > Lepidosauria > Squamata > Lacertidae > Podarcis > Podarcis muralis. The sequence goes on from NC_135655.1 coordinate 39,743,315, forward strand.
TGGAGCTAAAAATACAGTAGTTTGGGATAGGATAGACTTGAGCTAAAAAGCTCCTTTTATTTTCAGTATTCTGCTTTGTCCCTTTGTGCTGTCCTTTGCCTTCTTATTCCTAATACATATTAAATAATTGGACCACTGGGTTTGTGTGAATTATTGCCAACTCTCTGGGTTCGCGCAATAATTCTCATGGCCTAAGCCACTTGCTTCATGCTACAGAGGTGTAGGATTGAGGTCGACAGAGAAAAGCAGGATGCTGTTATCTCTAGATGGAGGACACAGGGAGATGGGTGCTGGCTCTGCTCCCCTTGTAAACTGAGAGGCATATTGGCAGAGAATACCACGTTTCTTTCAGCCAAGGAGGGTCAAGTAAACTGAATGCTACCTCTGAGTCCCTGTGTATGTGTTTGCCTGAAATACCCCAAATCCTCTCCTGTCTGGGAGCTGTAGGATTTAAGAGGACAAGGATGGTGGCAGCAATTTCCAAATAGTTTGGGACATGACTAGTCTACTTTGAAAGGCAGTTGTGTAAGGAAAGGAATAAGCAGGCTGCAATCCAAAATGCAGTTATACACATACAAGTCAAACCAAGTTCAGTGGAAATTACACACTCATGACTAGGGCAAGGATGCAACTTTAATTTGCATTGCATAACCAAATTAGAAGTATTTTTACAAACCCAAATTAAAAGGCAGCTTTCAACAAATCTTGCAACAGGAATTAATGAAATGTAAGGCGGGTGTGAAATAAGGGAGCTTAGTGCTTGTATACTGCAAAAATCCATAAACCCTTATTTTTTTAAAAATTAAATAGGGTTAATCTATGTTTAGATCTAAAATATACATATGACATCATTTAAAAGGAAGCTGATTGACTGGAATGAAATATGAGATTTTCTGTTGTCTCTGCTGCAGGAAAAGTTGGATGACTAAAAGTAAAAATCCAACTATTACATAGTTCCTTCCTCTATGACTGCCGCCTGTTCTGATTATATGCATCTATTTTCAAAGAGCTTCTACGCCATGCAGTAAGTTTTTCTGTGACTGCTATGATAAGGAAACCTTTAGCTCAAAAGCAGTGTGAGCAAGAGGTATCTTTGTACACAAGCACTTCCTGTTTTCATTCCATGATCAAATATGTTCTTTGCAGGGCAAACAGGGGAGCACTTGAGGGAGGAAAGCAGAGATTTCTGAGAGGCTAATTGAGTGTACTAAAGAGCTGTTTGGCATGGAGGGAAAAGGAGTTTTCCAAGGCTATGAATAAAGGCTGCATGGGTCAGATTTCTTGCTGTTCCTTTTCTTTAACTATCTTTGAAGTTAAATAACAACAGCCTTGATGTCAGGTTTACCTTTCTGATATCATAATCTTTATGTACTACTGAGAAGCTTATACTACCAGGCTAGGATTTCCTTTACCCACTCAAATACTGGATATTATCCAGAAAAAGCATGCACATTTTCTAGCAATTCATCCTAAGATCCTTTCATCTTCCTGTACCATTGTAATACTTAATGTAAGGCAGATACCAATTGCAGAATGAGAACACGGTTGAATTATTATGCAAGCACTGGAGGTTTCTATCCACAAAAACTTTATACGTAGCTTGTTCTTAGTATTATGGAAGTTGTTCCAAAAACTGAAATAGCGGAAAACTACTATATACAGTTATGAAACAATGTGATGAAAGTCAGTCAGTGGGACAAATTAATTCATGTAGAGTTATCAACCAAGATCAAAATGTCATTTTAGCAATTTTGGAAGTAAACTAGTTCTTAAGATGAACCATATTGCCTATTTATAAAATATATATTCCAAAAAATTCACCCCAAAATGAGCATAATTAATTGAAAGTGAATAACCTTACCCAGACATTTCACATTGCACAGAAATTTTTGAGCTTAGTTTAAAGCTTAAAGCAAAAATGGCTTGCCTCCTAGGCAAAGCAGAGGTTAATGATTTTTGTCATATTGAAACTAACAATTGCTACAGTTGGCCTTTAGTATTTTATTTGTCCTTTTGAGGTATTCAGAATAGGTGACAATAGCTTGCAGTTGAGAACATATGTAGAGAGACCCCTGTGGCTTATGGAAAAAGTTGCTCCATGCTGGTTGGGAGTTTGAAAAAAAATACAACCAGAGTTCTTTTATGTCCCTTTCATTAATGAGAATGCATGAATGTCAAAATGCACCAATGGGCCATTCAAGGGGCAAAGCCTTCGCAGCCCCTTCTTTAAGAACACATCCTGTGATGTAAAATACATTTGCTTAACAAATTAAAATAATGAGATAATTCAATTAGTTTCTTTGAAAAAAGAAAGAGAAAAAGGGTACATTGTAGGATTATTGTAATACAAGACCAGGTCACAGAGGACAAAAGAGTGGACAAACCTATTTGAAATCAGGTTAGAGCAGTGAAGGAAAACCATTTAAATTTTCAGACTCTTTCTATTATGAAATTTACTTGAGAAAATATTTGTAAATTATAGTTTACATTCATAGCAAGACCAAAGTTGTATTTTGAAGGAACAAACAAATCAGAAAGAAAAAAGAATGCTGGAACTGTTTAAGGAAAGAGTTATTTTCCTTCTCAGCATGTGTTTATGGCAAAAATCTTTTTGAATTTTCATTGCACTAGTCAGAGGTCTCCATTATCAGTTCTCAGGTCTGAGAATTATAGCATAGTAAATCTTTCAACACCTACAAACTCATTAAAACCTAGATGGCAAAGAGCTTTTTTTTTTTTTAAGCTTATGCAAGGACCATCCTCATCAAAGCTACTGCATTTCCTTAGTTCATCTGGTGTGAGGCAGAGAAACATGGTGGAATTTCAGGAACGCTAAAAACCATGAAGATGTTATTCAAGATATGCGAGATATAAATTATCCTTTTGGCAAGCATACACTAAGCACTTTCCACACAACGTTTTAGAAAGAAAAGGCAGTGGCAAAAATCCATGGGGATGGGGATGACTTAGTGAGAGTTGGGGAAATTAATATGCAAGCTTATATGAAATAAAGTGGATTATTCATAGCCCCAAGTTTTTTCCAGCATCAGTGTGCTGCTCTTCTAACCACTTCCTTCAGTTAAAAATAAAAAAACCTCTCTCCCTCACACTCACTCAACTTCCAAATTAAAAACATTTTACAGGTTAGTAAATCTCCAGCTGAGGTGATGTAGCAAAGAACAGCTGTGAAGTAATTTTGATAATGATGAGAATAATAAGCAAATGGCAAGGTTCAGGGCTTTGCTGTTGCAGCTTCAGTGCTCCTGAATAGATAAAAGTGATTAAATACTCCTGATTATCCCTGACCAATATGTAATGGATTTACAGCCCTTTCAATTAGTCAGTATTTGCTTAGGACTCATTATTTTGTCTTTGGTTAAGTAATCAGCCCAGAGACTCATGTTCTGTCTAATTCCTCTGAGCCAAGTAGGTACTACAGGGCACCTGACCTTTGAAATGGCCATAGCTGGAAGGCAAAAATAACCACTGTTCGAGCAGAGGCACTGGCTATTCTGGCTAATCCTGACCCTACAGGCCAGATCAATGCACCTTAGTTTGCTAATAATGTTCTTACATCAAAATGATGGTTTAAAACTGGTATCTAACGCTACCCAACCCCTTCAAGCTGTTCCATTAGCAAAGCTGCTTGGTAGCCACCACTGTAAATAAAAGAGGTACCTGAATCACTCCAGGAACCATGAGACCGTAACTAATATCTACCACCACAAAAAATGTGTACCGGTAATTTTAACAACCACAAAATGAACCCTTGTGTGTGATAGTTAACCACACTATCCTTTTAAGTATTAGCCCAAACAAAATGGAAGGGAAAGTGAACTGATAATTTTACCATTTTCCACCATTTCCAAGTAAAATTAAGAGAGCTACTACTTCTTTTGTAAAAATGTATTTTGATGCCTAAGTAAAGCTGTAATAGTCAACAGAACACCAACACATAAAACCAATTGCAAAACAGGAGGATAAAGATAGATTGCTACTAAAAGTGTTGTTTTTTCACGTTTACTCGCTTTCCCCCAGAAGTGAATATGGCTAGCTTTTAAGATAATGGACTTGAAGAGCAGCTTAAATAGGTGCTTTAATCTCCCATAGAACTGAGGAATTAGAAAAACTAAACGCTGTCTATATTTTGCATGTAAACCAACATAGGAAAAGTTTTCAAATGAATTCTCTGACTTCATCTACCTCTTGCAATGCATGTTGGAATATACATAGTATATGTGTGTTCCAAAAGCAACATAGGTCCACCATTTAGAAGCCCTAGGATGGGGGCTGTTCAGAATCCCACACTGATCCTCACTAACCATCATCAACCACTCAGCAGGCCTGCTTGGTTTACAGTGGACTCCCGAAATATTATTTAAGCCTGCCTGGACATCCCGTGGTGACTATTCTACATCTCTGTTTCTGATGATTGCTCACCATAAACAGTTTCAAATAAATAAATACATAAAATAGTCTCTCTAATTGTACAGTAAAATGGCAGTCCTTGAGATGAATCCCATTTTGCACTAGGTGTGATGCTTTATACTCAAGGTACATAATATATAATAACTCCCAAATATATTCCATTGCAGAGAACCAACTTCCAACCACCCAAAACATTATCCTAAAATGTTGAAAGGGCTATTAAAAATAATTAGACTTGTGTAAAATACTACTTCTTTTTTTTGCATTCACTTACTGTGAGATGTTGGAACAGCCATGCTCTCATGATATTTGTTGCTACTTTGGGGAAAATTCCTCTTTTCTTCTGCCGCTTTTTATCCTTGTCTGGATCATCATCATCCCCTGTGCCGGGAGAGGCTACACTGTTGTCTAAACCATCCCCTAATAGAAAAAATGGGGTGAGAGATAATAAACAAGAAATATAAGCCAATCTGAATAATCAGATTAACTACTAAAGCACTAATGAAGTGTCATTTATATATGAAAAAATCAGGCATGTTCAATTTCTTATTAAATATGATTGCTGATATAGATATATAAAAATTAGAAATCATGTCTCTCCAAATACTAATTTTGTGCCTCACACACGCACAAACCATTAATTCAATTATAATTGTTTGCTTGACACAGTGCAATACTTCTTTGTCAATTATGAAATGCAGTGTGGGAAAACCTGCCACACAAAAACCTATTTACTGTAAATGCATTCCCTGCAACTATGCTGAATATATGGTGAAGGTAATCAAGTTAAATGTTCTGTGGTCTATATATTCTGGGCCCTCTGCATAGGTGACAGTAAATGTGTCACTGTTCAGAGCACATAACACACTGCCAGCTGAACCCCTCCCCATTTACTATCATCTCCCCACTCACACACATGCACACTTGTATGACCCTCAACATAGTATTTGCAAGACATGAAAACTTATGTGCCTGCATCAGTGATCATTATATTCTGCTTCTTTTTATTTCTTTTTTTTTTTAAGGATGCACATCAAGGTAGGGTGCTTGCTTAATCAGAACTTTCCATGAACATCTTTCTCTTCAGTGCTTTTCCCTGGCATTAATTGTGCATTAGCAAAAATCATTTACTTTTAACAGTCATAGTTATTTTTTCTTGCCCTCCAGCAAAAATGCCTTGAAAGCCTGCCTGGAGGGCATCTAAATTATGTATCTGAAAAACTCTTCTGGCAAGGCATTGCAGGACCCCTACTTTCTTAAAATTCATACGAGCACGTCTTCCTGTTTTTGGGAAGGCATCAATCAAGAGCAGCAATATATGCCATATTCCTACATTAATATTTGAACTAATAACTTTTAAAAAAGGAAAGAAACAAGATCCGACTTGTGGCATAATCAAATGCAAAATAAATGAAGAATACTGGGACAGCACTGAGACTTTATAGATTGCTGTGTTTTCCTTACACATCATTAGCCTGGAGCCACACGAAAGAGGAAAACAGAGAAGTGGAGAGTTTATGCTCCCTGCTGGTGTTTAAGAAGCCGAGGTCCTGGAAGGACATCTGGGAATTGCACTGAGACGGTGGTTTTTGTAATTTAAGAATAGACATTCATTAGCAGTAAATGCCATAAATCCCATGCTAAGTAAAAACCTTGTCCAAGAAAGCCTAAAACAATAAACTCTGTGCTCAATGTAGCCTGAGATAGACGCTCCATAGCTTCCTGAGGAATGCTATAGACCCATGAACTAATTCCTATAGCCTCTTCTGGATCTTTAGTGCTGCTAAAACAAACACATTACCGATACATAGAGACTATTTACCTCAAAACTTTAAATTCTATTTCACCTTTGTCTATGGTGCCCACACACATTTCTTTAAAAAAGAAAAGGCAAAAACAACTGGGGAGGGGGAAATACCACCACTCACCTCCCCCCCTCTAACTAGAGAAACAAAAAACAAAAAAAGCCAGGGCAAAGAGCTAGCAGATTAATTTTATTGACATTTCCATTTTCACTGCAATGTGATACCCTCCATCACATAGAAGAGATGGTCCTCACTATTTACAGAATGACAGGCCACTTCATTACAACTACCCTGCCCCAAGGCTGAGTAGTTCCTTTCCATCTGCCCAAGGACCTGAGTCAGACCCCTAAGTTGCTTTGACTAGAAGGTAAATTGAAGGTGTGGACAGTGATAAAAGAAAAGGACAAGAGCTTATCACGAACCAACCTTTTCCGGCGAGGAAAACATATTACTTTGGAAGAACTCCTTTTCTTAGTGGCCCACCACCCGACACCCATGCGTGTGCAAGCACAAATACACACCCTTTTCCACTGACTATGCCAAGGAACTGCTGCAAGGCAAATTCTCACAAACACTAATGGCTTCTGACTGCTCCTTGGCAACCCCAGCATTTTAACCTGGGTGGATGTGCACTCCAAAATACAGGCACTAGAGCTATCTCATCAGCTGTTCATGTGACACAGATGGAGAGTGGCTATTAGGAGCCAGGCAAGGGGCCTTGGGGATCTGAGGTGCTGTACTGTAGCCTCAGGCAGTTTTGAAAAGCAGTACCCAGAGATGGAGGGAAAAGAACAATCCACGCCAAAAGTGCAAGTTCTGAAATGAGTCTCTTTTTCTATCTATTGTCTAGATAAAGATATCTTTGTCTTCTTTTCTAAAACCTATGAATGTATGCACATAATGCATGTAGATATAAAATCTTCTTTCAATCTGTCTCTCTTTCTTGGTCAGGCACACAAATACAACAGAAACACGAGAGAGAACAATTCTGGTTTCTATCCAGGCATTCAGGAACACCTTAATGCTGCTTTTTGTGCAATGTTTCATTTGGAGCTTTCCAAGAGGATCAGTACAGGGCTTTGATTATGAAAAAGGCTAATAATAGGTGGTTAGATATTCAGATTCATCCTGCATAAGTTTGGCTGAAGTTTACAGAGTCAATAGGCTTGATCTAGTGTAAAATGTTAGAGATTAATTACCAGTCTTGATCCTCTCTCCATTCATATAACGAAAGAGAGGGAGAGGGGAGAAAATTATCTAATAGGAGCAAGAGACAAATGAAAATTCTGCAAATCATCAATAACTGAGTTCCAATAGTCTATAAATAGTATGCACTGTAAACCTTAAATAAGACAACTACATTAGTGATGAAAGAATGAAAGTGAAAACTTGTGGCATGGTAAAATTAGAATGCATTTCATAGCAGTTACACGAGTTACAACACTGCAAATAAGATCAGAACTGGAATTTAGTCTGTCTGAAATTAGGAAAATAAAACAGGTTATCTGTGAAATATTACGAAAAAGAGGAGCATATGTCTATTTTATACAAGTCCCGCCATCCCTCACCAATCTTGCTGTACTGAATGAAAAACTAAAGGCAGAGCAGCAAAATGAAATCTTAGCTGTTGAGCATGTGACACAGTGCAATAATTACAAACTGCTTTTTGCCAGCCATGCCACATTGGCACATACCAGAAGGGGCAAAAGTAATTTTCTGCCTCATACTCCATTGCCTTATGAACTATGTACCCATTCATGCCTCTCAGACAAGTTGCTGAATTCTTATTTGGTGCAGTGTTATCTTTGCACATGTGAAAATGGATACACAAATATCTAAACCAAAGAGAAATGTCTTGTGGTTACAAAAGGATCTAAGCCAATGTAAAATGCCTTATAACATGCCACTTTCTAAGCACTATTCACTACTCTCCGTTAACAAAAATGCATGGTGAGAACTGAGCGCAGGGAAAAAGAATGTCAGAAGGCACTGGCAAAAAAATTTCCCTGAAGTGGGATGGGGGGAGAGAGAAAGATGGTCATTTCTGGAAGGATCATTCATTCATTTGTACACTGTGGTTTAGCTTTCAAAGTCCACAGACCTCAGGGATCTTCGGGGAATGAAAGATCCAGTCCCACAGAGGGTTTGCCTCTACATTGCTTTTCATGTTATCCACTCTCCACCCCCATCCCCCGCAGCAGCAAGGCACAATGCTGTCAATGTTCCTCTAGATCTCAGTCACTGTGTGCTATACAGTGTACCACTCCTCAGGGATAGAACAGAGAAGATGTATTTAATGCAGTTCCTGGCAGCACTATCTCCCACTGGTTCTCTTACTTTATTTCGTTCCATTTCCAAGGATAGAATAGATAGATGATAGATAGAATTTATATACCATCCTATACTTGCAGGTATAACATGTGAACATGTAATATGTGAAGAGGCCTTTTCATTGCACACCTACTCTCTTAAACTCAGACCTCAATCCTACTTTCTTCAGGTAGACCCTGAAGTTCAAATGAAGTTAGAGACCAAGACAGTTTCTTTTAAACCAAGACAGTTAAAATTATTCCTCACCCCACTTAATATTATAAAGTCGGCTATTTTTGAGCTATTTTCTCCTTTTCTCCATGCTTTTTTGTGACTCATAGAAGGAACAAAATCATTACACTGACACACACCACCTTCTGCATACAAATAGATATACTGAAGAATGAGAAGTTCTGATATGTTCCAAGATCAAGACTTGTTATACATATATTTAAGTGTGTGTATACATTTGCACATTACTTTTCTTAGGCTGGAGGATGCACAAGTCATTTGAGTAAGAGGGACTTAGTCAATGGTACAACATCTGCTTGGCATGATAAAAGTGCCAGGTTCAATCCCTGGCATCTTCAGGTAAGAGACCTGGGATAGCTCAGTTGATAGATCATGAGACTCTTAATCTCAGGTTCGTGGGTTCAAGCCCCTTGTTGGGCAAAAGATTCCTGTACTGCAGGACATTTGACTAAATGACCCTCCTCACTGTCCCTTCCAACTCTACAATTCTATGATTCTCTGACTGGAAGAGACCCTTGTCTGAAAGCCTGGAGAACCACTGCCATTTTGTGGACAATGCTGAGCTAGATGGACCAATGGTATGGCTCAGCATAAGGTCAGCTTCCTATGTTCCGATGGTCTACTTACATCCCATGGCTTGTTTTTAATTAGATTGTTACACAGACTTTAACCAAAAACACATACGGATAGTTGTTCTACTAGGCTAACACGACTGCCCATAAGACATTTTTAAAGACTTTGGAATCTCATGGATGAACATAAAATATATTAATTCTTAATTTATGGGAGGAAAGTTAACCCACTCAACTCCAAAAAGGATTCTCAATGTGTGTCAAATAATAAAACATGCTCATAATAATGAGACATGTCTGGACTTTGAAACACTACCACAAACATCAAAACCATCTCAGTAAGACCAGAGGAACCCTAGATATGAAAAAATGCATTTCCCTCTTATTATCTTAGTTTTACCATCTCCATGTAAGCCTAGCCTACAGCTAGCCTTCATTTTTTTCCTACAGAAGAGGAAGAGGGAGAGCAGGCACATCACATTTGCTTGTATCAAGAGAAAGTTATTCTAAAAATAATGCTGCTCATTTAAAAAAGGTTTTGTTTTTTTTAAAAGAAAGGAATGGTTTCATGCCTGTGCTGAAAAAGCACAGATTTTAAAGTAAAAATTAAATAAATCTTGCCCTGAGTTTAACACAATGAAAGACTTAAGATAACTGCTTAGGTGAGCATATTATTTGGCTTACTGTTTAGATCTATAACCTTTTGAGTACTGGCAGTACAATGTGTTGGCCCTCATTCACAGAATAACCCTGGAAGGAAAGCTACAGAAAGCAAATTAAAGCCGAAGGATAGTGATTTGCCCCGAAACTAAAATGGATGTGAGTAATCCAACATGCAGACCAACATTTGCTCTATTAAAGCTCAACGTCATTTCCGCAATGCCACACTGGTTCAATGCCACACTGGTCCCTCTAATGCCACGGTTTATAGAACACGCAGCCAATCTCTATTCACATCAAGAAATCATTACTCCACCTCTTCCCAAGACTGAGGTCTAATTTATAAACTGCACCAAATTTTACATGGTGGTGGCGGCGCTGCTGTCCTTAACCATGCAAGTGCCTCTTTACCCATTGTTGAAAGAATAGGTGCCCATATAGTTTAGGCTGATTATAGCCATGCCCAAGAAACTCCACAGAAACAAAGGGTCTCCTGGGCATGGATATAATTGGCCCAAACCACATGGCCACTTATTCATATATACATCTAACTATACAAAAAGACATAGTGGTGTTCTGGATTATGGCAGCAATGGCTGACACCACTAGCGCAATATGCCAACTGGGTCTCTTCAACTAATCACCTCCAGGGAGAATGCAAACTGTGGGGCTTTTGTGAACATTAATGACATCTAGTTCTAGCCTAGGATTCCTCTGCAACGTACACATTTGGTAACAATTCAAATCTATCTGGAGGAAGATTCTTCTGCTAGTACATTTTCTGTTTGTGGCTTGCGCCCATGCAAGAAATAACAGGTTTGTGGTTACAGCTTAATTCTGTGAGTTCCTGTGCTATGTAACAAATACCATATAGGGAGCACAAAACAGTGTTATAATGCTTACTGTTGGCCTCCTGTAGATCACAACAATCTGGTTTAGCAATGCAGTCTAATGTTGCTATACCACTGTCATCCTTACCAATGTAGCAGCACTTGAAGTATTATTTGTGGTGTGATTCTACAAAGACTTACTGCTCCTGTTCACTGTTCAAAATCAATCACATAAACAAGGATCAGCTCAGAACTGGAAAGAAAAGGGGTGTGATAGCACCCCAGCCTAAAGGTTTTTAAGTCTGCACCCTGCCAGCTAATTCTGCTTAAGTTATGGTAGCAAATGGCATATATTATCGTAAGATGGACATAACCCACTTGTACAGAAGAGGCCACTGTAGCTACATCAATGTATTCTGCTCCGTGACCTGCCACTCATGATATTACTCCAAGGGTGGCATTCAACTACGTGTTACTCATTGAAATTAATGGACCTAACATAATGATGTTCATTAATTTCATACTGCCCTGTGTTACCATTTTATTAGAGTCAGCAAGTTAGTTGCTCATTTTGTAGTTTCTCAGCTAAAACCCTGCAAGGAATATGAACTATTCCCTTTTCTGACCAAGTTAATGTCTCCAATGTGTTGGGACTTATACCTGTTGGACTGATAAATTTGTGAACTACCCTTATTGGCTTTCTGTTCATTCCTTTTACCTATAAACCTCTAAGAATAACACCTACAGATAATTAAAGGAAGTTGAAAATTTTGTCCCAGTATTTACCTATTGCACAACTAGGCATTAATGTAAACTTTTGAATTCTTATTTTTATTTCTTTGGGAGGTTTTCAAAGTAATATTTTTCCCTATTAAAAGTTCCAAAATAGAATATTATGAAAATCTGTTAATTGTTGGGCTCTCTTACAATCCTGCTGTGCTAAACTGTCTAGAAATGTTAACATGAAAAAAATTCTTCGGTTTTCTTCCAGTGACTAGTTCATGGCCCAACGCAGTGGAGTAAAGAGAAGGATGAAATACTTTAGTTTACATGCAACATTTACTAACTGTGTGGGTTTTCCAACATTAGAGAAGGGACAGTGACCCATGCCACCTTTTTCACACTCAAAAGGCCGCTGAAAAAAACAGTCTTCTTAGGCTTACCTCAAGCTTCTCTGGCCCTGAACACCCTCCCCCCAGGGTATGAGTAGAAAGAGAAAAAAGAAGTGAATTTAAGCTCCTTTCTCTTCAACTTTTCAGGCGGTATAAGCAGCATTTAGCAAATTCAGCCCCCAAATGGTTCCAAATGCTCTGAGCTGCAGGGGCTCATCCTTTGTTAGTCTCCCTCTATTTACACAGGATTTACACAGGCTATCTACTGAAGAGACCACATGTTTCTGACAGAAAGCACTTTCATTCATAGTGCATCAGGCAACAGGATTGTAACCACTGCAGCTTCATGCTGACCTGAGATTAGGGATTTCGGCAACATTGAGATGATAACAATCTACTAACTAACCCAAAATTATCCATGGAGATTTTTCTTCTTCTGACACTCACATTATAGCTAATGTGGTCATAGAAATGAGATTTCTTAAGAGAGCTATTAAGAACCAGCTATTGTCAAGAAAACCCCTCCCTCCTTTCAATAAACAGGAGGAAAGAAAGTATATGTTGCTGTGGGGGCGGGGGGGGGGGGGAATCAGACTGCTATTTGGATTTAAACCATTTCACCCAGTGGCTGAAGACAAAAGTGTAAAAGAAGACAGATGGACACATATGTAAATGTGCTTCCATTTTCTCCCTGTCGCTAACAAGTTAGTTAATAGTATAGTTTAATCATGTCTTCTCTGTTAATTCATTTTGGTTAACTAGTCATCAGCAGCAGCCTAGTAGCAGGAACATGCTCATTCACATTTATTTGCTTGCTACAGTGCTCAATTACCAACCATGTAATGATTAAGACATTTTAGACTCTACTTATCAGGCATGAATGCTGAAATCTTATCTGAGGGGGTCACTTCACACAAGATGATTTTCATACATGGATCTCTCTACCACATATACATTTCCTGCATACACGTGACAAGTAATTTTGTTGTGAGAAGAAACCCTGTTTTTTCTTTCCAACTCCATCTTTAGTAAATCTTATTTTAATTTTAAAAGCTTTCCCCATATGCACACATAGAAATTCCACATAGGCCAAACATACTGAAGTCTCATAGGAAAAGCCATAATCCTGCCCACCTCAAACTGGTGAAAATTAGAATCTTATAACAAAACACATTGCTCATACTCTGCAGCAATCATTAATTTTTTTTCTAATTTATAATAAACAGACATCTCTGGTCGGTATATATGTAAGTATATAGTAGATGTTTTAAAGTTCTTCACAATATATCATAATAAAGCTCTGCTGAGCATCCCAATGATTCATTTTTAGTGAGCTCTCAAATGCCCTTTACTACAGTTAATGCTCAGATTTTATTAAGGAATAGAGCAGGGACAAATGCCCACTTAAGTTCCAGCTCTCAAATTCAGCTCTGCTTGCACTGCACTATCTAATGCTAAAGCTTCTTAATGTGCTTTTCACCTCCCTTGTGTGGCATTTCTGTGAACACAGTTCACAATTTCCAGCCCCAAACACAGAAGACTGCTACCCTTAAGTCATCCAAAGAATGTGACAGATACTATCATGGCTCTTGCTGCAACATGAAGAAACAGAAAGAGAGAGACCAAGAAGAGGAAGACCATAGTGATCAGGTTACCAAAATCCATAGACACTTTCCCACAATGTTACTGAATGCTATAATTAAGATATTTGAAGCTGAGGGTGATCTAGGGAACATAGTTTAGAAACTGTATGACACCAGGATCCAGTCTTGCTTTTCTTATTCAGATTTGACTCACACTGATTTTTAATGGCAATCTTACCCAAGTAAAGCGAGCCAGCTCAGAGCCTTGTCATACACAAGCTAACAAGCATGCAAGCATTCAGCTAAAACATTCTACTGGTTTCTCACTGAGAGCCTTATTAAATCATGCTCTTTTATCTTGAGTTAATAATTCAATGGGCATTAGAACTGGGCTAGCACAGCTGTATTCAGTGGAATTACCATCTTGTAAAAAGGTAAAGGGACCCCTGACCATTAGGTCCAGTCGTGGCCGACTCTGGGGTTGCAGTACTCATCTCACTTTATTGGCCAAGGGAGCCGGCGTACAGCTTCCGGGTCATGTGGCCAGCATGACTAAGCCGCTTCTGGCGAACCAGAGCAGTGCACGGAAAATCTGTTTACCTTCCCGCCGGAGTGGTACCTATTTATCTACTTGCACTTTGTGCTTTTGAACTGCTAGGTATATCCTAATGCTTCTACATTAGATAGATCCCATAGTTCAATTCAATGTAATTGCTTTCTATGAATAAGCATGCTATTTAAACGCTGTACTTAGAAAAAAACAATTTTTAGCAAAAGGGTTAAACAGAATTAGTTAAGTGCCCATATATTTTTAAAACAAGTTACTTCATCAGCTTTTTAAAAGAGTTAACTGGATATAATTAAATTTATAAATTTAATTAAAATTAAAATTATTTCCATTAGAGTGCAGTTTTTAAACAGCCTATTATGTATAAACTAATAACTGTATCTGAGTGTTCGGTTAGCCATGATTTTGTTTCTTATTTTCCCTTTTGCTCTGTTTATCTTCTGGGCCCTTGCCTGTAAAAGCCTGTGTGAGAGTAGGTTTCTTAGGCTATGATCCAAAGAATCCAATTGATTTGGTACATGTAAGAAAGCTTTTGACTTCTTACTCTTCCCCACCTGCCTTTCCCCCTGTTCATGCCACATTATAACTGAGGAGCTATTTGTCATATAGCATGGACATCAGCTGTTGCCTTTAGAAATCCCATTGTACAAACACAAGCTCTTTTGAATCTTGGCCTTAGTTATCAGAGCACCAAGAAGGCTCATTGGTTGGGTTTTCAGTGGTGCATACAAGTGCACAATTGTTACTTTGAGGTTTTTAAACAGAGGTTGGGTGGCCATCTGTCATGTATGATCAAGGTGATACTCCTGCATTGCAGGGGGTTGGACTAGATGACCCCCGGGATCCCTTCCAACTCTACAATTCTACGTTTCCATGATTAGGGCCACTAATTATGCACATCGAGTAGCTAGTTACCCCATGCTTAGCGTTTCTACATACACCTGAGACCTTTGACAGTCTGAAGTTGCCATTCTGATATAATGATGTTTGTTACTCTTTGATAAGTGGATAATTTATCATGTTAAACATTGTATTGCTTCATAGATTAGAACATGTTCCTTTATGAAGCTGGATAGCTCAATTGGTACAGTATGAGACTCTTAATCCCAAGGTTGTGGCTTCAAGCCCCATGTCAGGTGAATGCAGAGGGCTGGACTAGATGATCCTCGTGGTCTCTTCCAATTCTGCAATTCTATTATTCTATTTCATCTTTAATGGTGGGAAAAATGGGTATTTGTTTTAAAGAAGAGAATGTAACATTTTAATGAAGAGTAGTTTACAACAGAAAGCATTGTTAAACATGCAGTTAAGTACCACTGCCTTTTTATATAATGGCCATCTCTGTTGTAATGGTACCTAGTACAGTAATATTACTAGTGCTCTATTAATATTCTCATTAGAAACCTCAATTTTAAGATTTTATTACTCAGGTATAAAATTTTAACCACCTAACAATGGCATCTAAAAGCACTTTGAGCCACTTTTAGAAAAATTATAGTTCTTGAATTTGTGTGTGCATGTGTATGAATTTAGATAGAATTTCAACTGCATTTTAATTATATTTTGTAACTATTATTTACCAATGTTAGAATTTCTTTAACAAAATTTAACAATCCATATGTTCACAGTATTGCAACTGTGACAGCAACAGAACACTCTGAGTCAAACCAGGAACTATTTACGAATTATAAAGCTCTCTGATGTGATCTAGAGGAGAATCTTAAATTGCTACAATATATATAACAAAACATTCTCAGATTGTCTGTTTGTGAATCTTTTCTGGGTCTGTGTCACTACAATGACAATGATGCAGCAGCTAACTACCTGAAAGCAGGATTATATATGCAAATTGAATGTAAATGTTGCAAAACTGCAGTAAAACTGTTTGACCCTAATAGAGCTGAAATGAAATACTCTCCCATAAAGCATTATTACTAAAAATGCAGTAAGGCATAACAGCTTGTTTTAGGAGGAATAACACCACCTCCAGCTCACCAAAAGTTATAGAAGTGACCATTGTGTATTAGCAGCAATATAATCAGTGCTCCCCCCAAAAAATATATATTTAGGGGTACTCTCATTTTCCTCGTCATATTGAAATACTGCCCCTCAGTGAGGCCAAACTTAGAGTCACAAAATGTTTAGGGGTATGGGTACCCCTGCATCCCCCCAGAAAAAAGCACTGAGTACAGTTTAACAGTTCATACTATCAACAGCCATGAAATCTTTACAATGAAGCAGGTGCTAAATGGCTTTTCAAAAATTAATAAATAACCTGCATTCTAAATAAACAAATGGTAAATATATGCATTGCCCAGAACCCTCCCATAATGCATTCACTTAGCCCTTACTCCCCAATCCTGGCAGATAATTCCCAATAAATTCTATGTTGAAATATTGAATTGCCCAAAAGCCACACAAGAACTACCAAATCTGGAGTTACTGTCTGAAGCAGTTGCAACAGCTTCCTTCCTAGGGACAATGAGCCTGAACTACCTTGTTCCTCCCATGACAAGATATAGGTCTGAATTATCATAGCTGCTGTGAATGCTCCAATTAGTCAAAGTAGTTTCAGTGGTTGTTAAATGGCTGCTGAATGTCGTATGTCTTGGGCATGTTTGAGGCTCAATGGGGCTAGGTTGCTTATGCTGCCACTGGAGGATGGAGGGGCGATGGTGGTTCTAACTTAGTGGCCCTGTTTGCGTAAACTAGTGGACCATAGTTAGAAGCAAACCATGGCTTGCTGTGAAATAGCAGCATCCTAGTGCTCACTGCTGCGCCTTCCCTGCACTTCTCTTTGCCAAGCTGAAACAACTCAGAATTATGCGCAGACCAGCACTTGTAGTTTGTTTCTCCCAAACAAACCATGCGTATCAAGCCATGAACCAGACCTTGGCTTCCACATATAGTCTGTTTGGAGAGAAACAAACCCCGTGTACTGATTTGCAAATAATGCTATCCAGCTCACTTTAGATAGAGATTCCATTTTCAGTCTGAGACATTGCATCTCTGCCAATCTCACCAGGCACACAGCTCATCAGTGGTGGCTCCATTTCTAGAAACTGCCTTGTGTCAAATCTGTTACTTCTGAATGAGTTTGGCATTAGTTTGGAACACTCCGCTGCATAAATTGTGGCTAGGAATCTTATTCAGAGTATGACACTGAATGTGGCATAACGATGAGAGGAAGATATTGCATGCTAAATCTGGAGTGTGGTGTAATACCAGCTGTGTCCCAGCCCCTCATGTATGCATATCTAATAGTGCCAATAAGAAAACCTAAGTTTTCAAAAGGTGCTTACTGGAAAAACGCATATATTAAAGGAGAATACATAATAACTCTAAATTTTATACGATCTTACATACCATAAGAGCTCCAACACCTATGCACAATGGGGTGGATTAACTCTCTGGGTGCTGCAGACATATTTATACACCTCCTCCTAAAGTGTTCATTTGGCTGGCAGTCTGGAAAATGCCAGAATGTCAAGGGTTAAATTGGAACACTGAAACTTTTGCAGGTTTAACTTAAACCTTTTAACTTTAAAAAATAAATTTTATTTTTCTGATTTAGGAAATACATTGCTATCTAAAAGCTGCTGAAGCCAGTGGACGACAAGACAGCAATCACTTTTATTGAAGTTAACTCTGTAGCTACTATTACATGGAGAATGGACGTTCATGTACAAAAACACTAATACTGGATACATCTAGCAACTACATTACATGTATTAGACCTTTAAACTTGTTACAGTCCCAGAATAATAATAAAAAATAGCAGTATTAGTAAATATAAATTGGAAAATTTATAATTGCTAACAAAAATCTGCAGCATTTATTATAGGAATTTATTGAAATGTTCTTTTTTATGCAAATAAGTCACAGGGCTTCAACGGGGTTCCATAAATAACCATTTTCCTGATGTGACATGCAAGAAGTTTACTCTACTTCACAGTGAAGTTAATTGCTTTTTTAAGAGCTAAAGTGGGCAAGATGCTAGGTGATTTGTGATTGGATATATTGCCATGTTGGGTTTTGTTTTGGCTTTTAGTTTTACTTCCATATACATACCTGTATGCTTTTTGCCACAGGACAAAAAGGAAATCTGAGGGACAGCACAGGAGAAAGGCTTAACCCACCCTTACTCCCATGCTGTGGCTTCAATCTGATTCTCTCTCTCTCTCTCTCTCTCTCTCTGGTCCTTGCTTATTGCCACAGAGAGAAAAAGAGAAGCAGAGTTTATTGACATGATTTTGCCCCACTTTGCATCAGCTATAACTCCCATCAGGGCCGGCCAACATGGTCAATGGTCAGGGATAATGGGAGTTGGAGTCCAACATCATCTGGAAGGCATGACATCAGTTACTACTGAATTCTCAAACTTGAGTCCCCAGCTGTTGTTGGACTACAACTTCCATCATCCCTAGCTAGCAGGTCCAGTGATCAGGGATGATGGGAGTTGTAGTCCAACAACAGCTGGGGATCCAATTTTGAGAAATAATGATAGAAAACAGCACAGTGAAGATTTAATAAGGTGGAATAAGTGTATTTTTTACTATAAAATACACCTGTGATTTATGGGCTTGAAGCCAAGAATACTAAGACTGCAACCTTATACATTTACCTGGGAGTAAGTCTCAATGAATTCAGTGGGACTTGTGAGGAGACAAGCATAAGCTTAGTGGTAAGGTTTGTTAATTTATTGTGTGACAAAAATAATCATTGCAAACAAATGTGTCCCAAATTAGGCAACTGCACCTTCTTCCTTCTCTCCCTGATGTTTAAAATTAATGAGGCTGCCTTTTTCACCATGATACACATTTAGGTCACAATCTAGGTGTGCTAGATAAGTCAACTCAATGGCACTCAATAGCCCTGAATCTAAGGCATATTTGGATGCAATGCTAAACCATGGTTAAACACCTGATGGATAAGCCACAACATGCCCCAGGCTCGTGCATTCCCCTTTCCCCTCTGCTGCCAGTCAGGAGAATGACTTCAGAAGTTTGTACTTTCAGTA
This sequence comes from Podarcis muralis, assembly GCF_964188315.1. Taxonomy (NCBI): domain Eukaryota; kingdom Metazoa; phylum Chordata; class Lepidosauria; order Squamata; family Lacertidae; genus Podarcis; species Podarcis muralis. Next base: position 39,762,455 of record NC_135655.1, read on the forward strand.
TTGAGAAAACATAACTTTCAGTTCCAAGTGAACCAAGGCTAATGATGTAACACACTAACCATGGGTTATGAAGTTGGCTTACTTGAACTAACCATAGATTATGAAGCTGATGAAGCTTACGAAGCTACACTAATCTTCGTTAGTGTAAATCACAATGCACAATTCAGATTAAATGGGAAACTAAAAACAAAAGTACAAGCTTCTGAATTCCTCCCAGGCACATGGAACCAGAGGGAAGGGATTGTGAAAGCTTGAGGCCTCTGCAGCTTATTCATGTAGTTTACAGTTACTTCCAAATGCAGTATTTGGTTGTGGTCCTAAGCAGTTGTGATTCTAAGAAGCTGAAGAGCATAAAGAGGCATTCTCAGGAGCATCCCCCCCCCCAATTTAACTGTTAAACTTGTCTTTGAAAAAGTAACACAACACAAGACCAAATATCTTTGCTCTAAGATCAGATTTCAGCTCCACCAGTAAAGTAGCATTCTTAGCTAAATATGCTGATACAGCAAATTTCCAGTTCATGATCATGCAAGTCAAGGGAGTCATTTCCCTTAGTGAATACATTCTTACATTCTTGATGAGATAAAAAAAAAAAAAGAATCAGCTGACTTTGCACCATTTCATTGCTGACCCAATAGTACAGAATTGTCGTGCTCCAACACCAGTCAGAGATCACCACAAAAGTAGTCAACTTCATTTTTCAACTACAAGATTATACAGTTGCTGCTTCTAACTGGGACTAATTTTGCTACTGAAGAACCTACACCTTGCAGATGTTTCTATCTAATTTTGCCACATTGACAAAATAACAATTATTGAGTAAGCTTAATGGGGTCACAAATATATAGAACTAAGAAATGTGTGCGTCTTAAAAGAGTTCTCCCTGATTTTAGTACACTGATATTGTAAAAGGATCTGCTATCAATATGGTAGCTCAGAGTTTTGATGTTAGCAATGCATCTTTTACTTTGATTATTTGTATATTATAGAAGTTCATGATTAAATTGATGAGTACTATTTACAAAAAGTTAGCATAGGGAGAAAATGATTATTATTTCCCTATTTGCATTTAGAGAAACACAATAGGGAATATGGGTATTCAGTGATACCTTATTTCACTGAATTTTTTCCTTCTTACTTGAAGAAGTGATGATACAGTCACTATAGTTTCAATACAAAACATTCCATGAGGTCAGTATCTGAGGTTCAATTGTCAGGAATACTGGCCAGAGACTTCTCTGTTGCTATGCCTTAGCTTTAGAACCTACTATCCCATGAGATGTCAAGTTCCAACAGGCCCTTGGCTTGAAAGAGATATGAGTTATTACCGCTGATCTAATTTTGCTCCACTGTACTGATTGTGCGCTCTCTCTCTCTCTGTAGTTGTTTTGTTTATCGTTGTTTTTAAATATCTGTTGTTGCATTTTTTTTGTTTTTAACACTATACTGTAAGTTCCACTGAAAACGTAGAGCTAGAAAAATGGTATAAAAGTATCTATACAAACAAATAAAATACCATACACACTTTCCTGAGAGTAAATCTTTGAGAATTTGATGAGTAAAACTGTATAGTAATGGGTTACACTGGCACAATCATGGCTAACACTGGTCTTACATTATTGAGGCAGGGGAAGATGAATAATAGAATAGATGTCCTACTCTGCAGATCTTTTCCACCCATAGTTCCCATGATTTGGTGTAAGATTTATGCATGGGTCCCATTTTCCAAACACAGTGTATTCCTAGGAAGTCATTCATTAGGTGAACATCTCATAGTTCCTTCCTGAAATGCCTGCAGCCAAACAACAAAAGAGAGGCAAAAACTGGTCTGCCTGATCTCTGCTCTCTGATTTGTCTGATCTCTCTCCCTCCCTTCCTCCATCCCTTCCTTCCTGGGTTCTGCCCCAAATGGCTGTCGTCCACCAGCAAAACATGAACAAGTAAAGAAATGGCCAAACTCTGGCTGTTTGGATATCTGAATCTGTGGTGTGTATAGCGAGGTTTGGGTACTGATTCCTTGTGCTTGGATAACTGAATTTGTGGATAATGAGCGTTCTGATAGAGGGACTTACATGTACTTTGTCACTTATTCCCTTCCTCCATTATATTAATAACAGATCAACCTCTCATGGCCATGTACTCTCTCCTGAGTAAAAAACAAACGCCATGCTGGCTTTGAGCTCCAGTGAGCTGCTAATTGATTATCCATACCTAATAACTACTGCAGGGACGCGGGTGGCGCTGTGGGTTAAACCACAGAGCGTAGGACTTGCTGATCAGAAGGTTGGCAGTTCGAATCCCTGCAATGGGGTGAGCTCCCATTCCTCGGTCCCTGCTCCTGCCAACCTAGCAGTTCAAAAGCACGTCAAAGTGCAAGTAGATAAATAGGTACCGCTCCGGCGGGAAGGTAAACGGCATTTCCATGTGCTGCTCTGGTTCGCCAGAAGCGGCTTAGTCATTCTGGCCACATGACCCGGAAGCTGTATGCCTTCTCCCTCGGCCAAGAAAATGAGATGAGCACCGCAACCCCAGAGTCGGCCACGACTGGACCTAATGGTCAGGGGTCCCTTTACTTTACCTAATAACTACTGCAAAGATTCAGAAAAAAATTGTGTCTATTGAGAGAGCCAGTGAATAATTGTTGGCAAAGAATTCAAGAACACACACACACACACACACATATATAAGCTTTTTAAAGAGGCAATTCCCATAAGCAGGCATGATATAATTCACTGGACCCAAATTCCATTGTTCTACTCTTTTTAAAAAGCTTTTCCAATGCCAGTTAAAATACTGGTAAAAATGTATCTATACTAAGGTGCGAGACAGTAGAATCTGGTTTGTTTGCTTTAATAAAAACAAATATATGATATTCCCAAATTAGTTACAGTGTTCCAAATGTCCTGTTTATTGTATTGTTTTTGCAATATGTGAAACAAGCGATCATACACAAACACACATCTAAATTTAAGTGCCTTTTAAAAAGCTAAAAACAACATCTAGAAAAGGATTCGTATAAGTGACAAAAAACTTGAAGCCTGGATCAAGTAGCTGGGGAAAACATCTTTTTTGTTGAAGCAGTTGTTTTTACTGTATTCATAACTGCTTTTACCTTGTAAGATAAAGTTCAATAAATATCAGACATGGACCTATTTTTGAAGGTTCCCAGACTCCTAAACAGCACCTTCCCATTCATTACGGTAGAATTAGTTGGCAATGCTACTAGTTGCACCAAACACACACACACACACACACACACACACACACACACACACACCACACCCTAATTGGTCCCACAGGGTAGTTAGGTGCTGTGGAAGACTTAAAAACACCATTATCTCCCCATAGTGATTTGCTAGCCTTCCTATACTCTCTGTAGCACATTGGGACTTCTAAATTACATACCATAATTGACATCAAATATCTGTCCCACCAGTGAATATCTTTATTAGCATCAAAATCACTCACAACTAGTGTTCCTCAATGTTATTAAACAGAACTTGTTCTAGGTGTTGCCTTACTAATTAGTCAGGATGAGCCCGAGGAAGAAAATCTGGGTCATGTTAAATTAATTGGAATGAGCATGAAAATTAGCTGAGCAAACTGCATCAATTTTCTATAGAGAGCCTTCCTTCATGTCGAGAATAAAAATTGATATTATGAGGCATTAACCAAACTGCCTTCTGTGACTGCCAAGAGGTGTGTTACAGTAGCCCAAAAATATCATGCTCACAGATTTTCAGAAGTTAATGAGACATTTCCAGGAATGGTAAATACATGGTGTTAAAATGGGTGTGCCTCTTATGGGAAAATGCCAAGTCATTTCATGTTTATTCAGGCATAACAAGCTCTTCAAAATGAGCATAATTTAAAAGGTGAATAGTGCAAAGAAGGCTAACATTCAACTAATTTTCCTTAAGAAAGAAAAGATTAAATTGAACAAAAAATGAATTAAGAGGTTTACAAGTCAACAAGTCAACCATCAGATTGTAGCCTCTGCTCACTATATTCTCATCATCCCCTGCCATGAAGTTTTTGAAAAAATGTCCCGAAGGCAGGGAACAAAGCGAGCAGAACTGATTACAGCCACACTCACCGCCTTGCTGTCTAAACTCTGTTTGGCTTCCTAATGAGCTCACTAAAAACCTAATTCATCTCCCATAACCCTTCTCAGCCCTCCTTGAAATTCACCATTATGGAAATTACAGATGAAACATTTACAGGCTCTGTTCAAATTACTGCTTCTTCAACAGGCAGGTCCCTGACCCTCACAATGAGCACAATAGAGGTATGTCCGGCATGAAACCACTCAGGCCACAGGCTTTAGAATAAAGAGGCTCAGGAAGGTTAAGACTTTTTCTCATGGTGATAATGATTTCCGCATTAATGCTTTCAGTACCATGAATATGGGAATTCTGTGGGTTTGACAGTATATCAAACACAAACTATAATTCAGAAGAGGAGAAATGAGTTGTACTGATGACAAATAGCTGAAATAGGCTAATGTGAATTCCCAGCCTGTTCATGAGGAAACTCCCTCAGTTCCTCATTACATGAAGTCAAAATGATCCTCACGGCACCTAGCCTGTAACTGGAAGATTACTGAATTGATAGATCCTTAGTTTAAAATGCAGCTGTTTTATTCTGCTTTAGTAATTAATTCTTTTTCCAATACCTTATTGATTAAGCGTAGACCCTGATAAAGTTCAAACTGAGAAGAATCTCTAGTGGCTTCCTTAGTTGCTCAAGAGAGTCAATGAAAACTTCCTACAATTCCACCTGCCTCCTCAGAGTGCTGATCCAATGAACAGAACAGTTTTTTTCTCATAAATTAGTCAGGCCATGTGGAGCTGTATTAGCTGATCGCTGCTTTTGTCTCTCTACTTGCTGACTTGCTTTTCACTTTTGCTGTCCTTTGTGCTGTCGCACACAAAGTCGGAGTGCAGCTGCCATTCTGAACCCAAACCAAGGTAAAAGAACAATTCATACAAACTACATTTCCCCCCTATTTCATACAGCTGCAGCTCCCTGAGCAGCACAACACTCAATAAGGCCTCCTGGGACCCAACTAGCTGAGAAATCAGAACTGAAGCATGCAGACATATTTTGGGACTAAGGTTAAAAAAGAAAATGTAACCTGTTTTATTCAAGACTACTCCACCTTTCAGAATGGAATATTTGTGACTGTCTTTTCAGAAGTTATAGATTTCAATAATATCACTTGTTTTAAAAAATAAAGTGTCATGAATGCTTGCGAACAGTAATCACAACACCCATGACAATGAAAGGGCAATCAATGCACGTTGACCAACAGGCAGCCAGAGGTTGCCTTTGAATAAACATTATAACATTTTACAATAAGAGGCACTGCCAACATGCTGGCATGTTTAAAGGATCTCACAGGACCAATACTAGTGAACAGGAAGGATGATAACTTTTTTCAGAGGACATGATACGTAAGTAATTGTTATTGCTTTTCTTTTTGCAAAGATCAGTGCTACAGTAGTGCTTTTAGAGCAATGGTTCACAGCCCAGCAAAAAGAAGAGCCCCGCTCAGGCATCAGTTTGCATAAGGGTTTTTCCTGCAACAGACAGACATGGTGAGGTATTTCTGTTGCTCTTTTAAGGTGTTCAAAGAACACACATGGGATGGAGTGTGAAGCAGGTGTGGTCTTGCATGCCACTCTACCTCCAACATCCCTTTCTCCACTAGCTCCATTCCCAACCTTCCTGCACAGGTTTTTTATGGCTGAACTAGATTAGAATTCTCTTTATAATGAGGAATTTCCCCAGCCTGCTATAATTCTCCTTCCCACCCTGCCGCACACACCTCACTTAGATTTTATTTAAGCTTCCATTGGTGCCAATGGTAGGTGGTTGTTGTTGTGTTGTTGTTGTTTTTTAAAAAAGCCTAACTGTGGGGGTGGATGGGGCAGGAATAAAGATAGAGAAAAATAGGGAGGAAGTGAAATGGAAAGTAGGTGTGTGAGATAGAGAATGGGGGGCTCCATGTTTGGCCTGGGCCCTATTTCTCCTGGTATGCCCCCCCAGTAAGGGTTTTCACAGGGAATGCAGTCCTAGCTGGGGGAAAATTCCCATGCCAGATGTAAACGTTGAGGCTTGGTTCTGATCTCACAGATATTGGTTTCCTGTCAGTATCACCCTGGCTTCTTTTATTTCCTGATTTGCAGTGGTCTCAATCAGAACTTTTTTCACTTATGCTTTATGATTCTGTTTACTTCTGGCATAACAAGTTTGTGCTGAAATGGAAAAGCAAATTAGGAAAGTGCCTGAGCCTCTGTGAGCTTATTCAGTGCTGCCTAGAACAGGCCTGATAGCTGCATTCCCCCACCTTCAGAGCATTCTTTCTTAGGTCAAAAAGTCATCATCACAGATGTCTGCAGCAGACACTTGGTTGTCAAAAGGTTGTATCATGTGATACTTGCAGTTGCTCTTAACAATGCACTATTCTCCATTGAGGTACATAAAACTTTACATTTACAAACAATGTCCTTGTAAGGCAGGTGGAACCTAACTTGTTTTCAAAGGCATTCTGTTATCAAAACAAGGTATGAACAAGCATGGGGAAAACTAAAACCCTTCCCAACCCAAATGTTGTTACATAATATCATATTTATTGTTTTTCTCCCCCAGTTGTCCACATTAGTGGTCTATAAGCTTCAACTCTATAGATCCCACATACTCCAGAGAATTTAACAATAAAATAGTTGGAAAACAGTCCCTTTTCTTTCTTTTTAAAAAAGGAAAACTGGGAGGAATTAAGCTTTAAGAATTACTCACTTTCATGCTGGCTTTGGCAGTATATACACTAAAATTGGAACAATATTAGGAAGATTAGGAACAATTAATCACTTTCCTTCCCCAACCCCTCAAAATATGTAACAAGACATCATGTACAAAGGAGAGCATGTACAAAGTGCTGTGCCAGTTGTTTTGATTCAATGTGATTGATTGGCTTGTGTTTTGTTATGTATTTTAACCTTTGTACACCACTGTGAGGACCTTTGGACAAAAAAAGTGGTATATAAATAAAATTTTGCTAACTTACCACAGTAACACATGATAGCTTTCTTTCGCTAAGTTATCCATTATGACGTCTGAGTTAACATAATAGAATCATGGAACTGTAGAGTTCGAAGGGACCCTGAGGGTCATCTAGCCCAAGCACCTATAAATATGACACTAGACGATACTTTATTATGTTCTTTTGATTTTATGTGAGCTTTCTGTATTGCTGAAAAGACATCTAAGAGCTACCACATACAGGGGACAATCTAGCATTGTTCTTTCCTAACACCACTGAAATTAACAGGAGTTTCCATTATTTTGCACAGCTACCATCCCTTTGCAAGGGAGTTTGCAAAGAAGTTCTTATATTAGCATTTCCCCCTAGAAGATATCCATTGAAGTTCTCTTTTAGTTAAGTGTTGCGATATAAAACAGCAATGGGCAGAATATACATGAAGAAAGATAACTGGATAAACAGTATTCTAATTGTGCACCTTAATAGAATTGGAAGGAGCCATAAGATATAATGTAAAAGGCTCACATAAATACTCTCAGAAAGGGTGCTTATAATTTCAGATATGCTATACCATTCATGTAAAATGCAGCATGTTTTCTTTTGCAAATATTATTTTTTCCTTTCATTTTTAAAAACTACTCACCAAAGTACACTTACCAGGAAAAAGATTATCTGTGATTTTACATTTCATATTTCATACATTTTTACCTCTCTTGGATTAATATGAATGAATGAACATGCACATTCTAAAAGCCATCTGTAGTTTCATTGGTTTAATCTCTGAACTTTAAAGACCTACATTTTATGAGATTTCCTTTGGGTAGGTATGTCAGTGTTCTAAAACACAGTTATGGACTGTTAAATTAAGCACATGTTCTGCACTGGCATTTAGTTCCAGCAGGTTATTTGGTGCCAGGCTTGGCAATTTAGTATCTACAGCCCTGTAACATATGTTTATGCCTTCTTCAAACACAGGGGATGAGTTGAAAACAAGATGCTGCATAAAAATGGCATTTATCTTCAGTTATGAAAAACTAGAGAGAGGTTATCAAAGGACAGAAATAATTTCTAGATCCAGATCTGGAGCAAAGTATCTGAAAATCACACAGGTAAGAGGCTGGTGTTATCAGGCATAGAGATGATCACATCATCACCATCACCATCACATGCAACTAAACATGACAAAAATATTGATGAAACTCCTGCTATCTTATCCCAGGACAGGATTAGCTGTCAAGGGTGTCAGAAAAATCTGAAAATATTATTTCACTGTGTGTTCCAAGCAATTTTTCTCAAAACCACTTGCTATCTCACAGTGCAGTTAGGGGAAAGGGGCTATTCTCTGACTATGAGCACACGCGTCTAGAAGACTATGGTCTTGGGCAAGGGAAGGCACCATGAAAGTAAAATCACTTGAATTCACAGTGAACGACGTCACTGTTAGTACAGATCTGCAGGAGGTGCGTCTAATACTGTTTGGTTAGACTATTTCTATTTGAAATCAGTTTCAGTTGTTGGACAAGACACTTGAGGATGTCTGCCCAACCACAAGTATTTTCAACCCTTTGCCATCATAGTATAAAAGCTAGCCAGTACTGGTTGTCTATATGCTACTGCGTCCATTCAAAGTGAGAATTAATAATAATAACAATAATATATTTTTATACCTCACCCACCTGGATTGGTTTCCCCAGCCACTCTGGGCAGCTTACAGCATGCATAAAACATAGTAAAATATCAAACATTAAAAACTTCCTGATACAGGGCTGCTTCAGATATCTAAAAGTTATGTAGTTCTTTATCTCCTTGACATCTGAAGGGAGGGCATTCCACAGGGAGGGCGTCACTACCAAGAAGCCCTTCTGCCTGGATCTTTAAAGCACTAAACCACTTGGAGTCTTAATATCTGAAAGGGTATCCTTCCCTATACCAGCTTCCCTATGCATTGAGGCCTGCAGAAAAGATCCTTTTATTGACCTGTCTTTGGGTGAAGTACAGTGTGTGGCAACACAGGATACAGCTTATTCAGTGCCAGCACCTCATTATGGAACGCCCTTTCCTTTGAGATACAACTGGTACCATCTCTGTTTACCTTCCAGTACCCATTAAAGACATATCTCTTTGCCCAAGTCTTTGCAGTGGGTTGATCTGATACACTGAGTTGGGTGCCCATCTATTATATTGTCAGCATTATTTATTTTTACTTAGACTCTCTTTTGCTGCAACATGGCTGCACTCTGGAAATTGCTTTATCATATCCTGGATCCTATCTTCAACTCTTAAATGTGAAGGGTGAATATATGGTAACATTTTCAATGTGATGTAAGTGATTTGAACCCACATTTCCTGCATTCTGTGACATTTGTTTGCAGGGTAAAGAATGTGTAGTGTGTACTGCCACCACATACAATTAGAATATCTGACTATTTAAACCCAAATTTACCTTCTCTCAAGTTGCAATTCTGTCAAGTTTTTCTTTTTACCAAACACTATTCTCTCTCATCAATTGATTCTATTTCCCATCATCCTGATAATCTTTTTTTCAATCTTTGCCTAAAACTCTCCTCTATAACAATTCCCTTTTCAGTGATGATGATCAAAAAGACTGACAAAATATGATGTGAATTCTTTCCCATCCTGTTTTCCCGACCACACACTTGTTCTTTCTTCCCCCAGTTTTCTACTCTTTCCTCCTTCCCATCAATTACTCTATCTTCACAACCGGCTGACCACAACTTTTGACTTTGTACTCCTTAATCTTTAACCTCTCTCTTTCCTCTAGCTCCATGCCTCTTCTTTCAAGCTTGCTCAGATCTCTACAATCCATTAAAAATATCTGGATCCTCTTTCCAAGCACAGGATTGCATTTGTCCGCTCTGTTTCTAGTGCCCATTAGCTGGGAGACCTATGATATTCCTTCCTTTGGCAACACTATGGATCATGCCAGAAGCCCTTACCAGTACAGAACTGACCCTGTGCCAGTTACAGGGTCCAGTATATCTGAAGGAGCGTCTCCTCCCCCATCGTTCTGCCCGGACACTGAGGTCCAGTTCCGAGGGCCTTCTGGCGGTTCCCTCACTGCGAGAGGCCAAGTTACAGGGAACCAGGCAGAGGGCCTTCTCGGTAGTGGTGCCCGCCCTGTGGAACGCCCTCCCACCAGATGTCAAAGCGATAAACTACCTGACATTCAGAAGACATCTGAAGGCAGCCCTGTTCAGGGAAGTTTTTAATATGTGACATTTTTGTGTATTTTTCATCTTTGTTGGAAGCCACCCAGAGTGGCTGGGGAAACCCAGCCAGATGGGCGGGGTACAAATAAACTATTATTATTATTATTATTATTATTATTATTATTATTATTATTATTACAGGCCCAGGCACAGTGGAGTCACTGCCGTTGGGACAAGGCATGTTATAGTTGCAAATAAACACAGGACAACCAATTAGAATTTAAACAAGCCACATGTGGCCTGGGTCCCACTGGCTTTTATAGCCAGAGAGAAGACCAGAGGGAAGAACTTCTACCTCCACTCCACTCCTGAAACCGCACCCGCTAGCTCACCAGCAATTAGCTAGCCATAATGGTTGTGGTTGGAGGCAGTAATGTTTCTGAATAACAGTTGCTGGATACCACAGGAGGGGAGAGTGCTATTGTGCTCTAGTCCTATGTGCAGGTTTCCCACAGCCACCTGGGTGGCCACTATGAGAACAGGGTGCCAAATTAAATGCAGCAGGCTTTTCTTATGCTCTTATGCCTGTTAGAACACTGGAAACTGGACTTGAACACAATAACACCCTCCATTTCTGCAGTTTCCAGAAATAGGAATTCAAAGCATACTGCCTCTGACCATGGACGCTGAGCATTGATTTTGCCAAGGTTATCAGTAAGTGATTTCAAATATTCTGCACAAAAATCTTGACTTTCATTTGAAAATCCCTGTTCAATGCTCCATACTGAATATTTTTAATTCCCACTGATTTTAGTGGCAGAATTAATTAAGTACAGTGGTACCTTGGGTTAAGAATTTAATTCGTTCTGGAGGTCCGTTCTTAACCTGAAACTGTTCTTAACCTGAGGTACCACTTTAGCTAATGGGGCCTCCCACTGCCGCTGCGGTGCTGCCACATGATTTCTGTTCTCATCCTGAAGCAAAGTTCTTAACCCAAGGTACTATTTCTGGGTTAGCGGAGTCTGTAACCCGAGGCACCACTGTATGTGCTCAACTATATCCTACTGAAATAAATGAGATTTAAATGTGACTAACTTTGGTATGACTGTTCTCTCATTTCAGCAACATAAAAAATGCTCATGCCGATTTTGATTCATACCTAAAGATATAAAAATGTATAGGATGAAATCTAGTGAGTAACACTTGGCTCATGGAACACACCCATCAGGAGGCCATTTTTTTGCAGTTCCTTTTTCTCCATACCCCACCCCAAATGTGCTCTGAAATAGATTAGTAGGGATAGAGGGAAGAGGAGGAATCTCTGAAAATTGTTTTCATTTCCATTCTACTGATGACTACCTTCTCAGTGGAGCAACATCCATTAGATTCAACCCATAATTCTTAAATGTTGATATTTGATACAATCTACCAAATACTGCTCATTGATTACCACTGAACTTGTACATGGGGAATATTAGGTGTACTGAACCCACCATGCATAAAATAGTTTCCCTTCTGGAGTTAATAGTATAATTAGTATAGTATAATTAGCATTATATAATTTACTTAAACAGAATCAGGAGGTTCTCTTAAAACTGTACATACTTTATGGCAAAATCCTATGTGATGCTGTGCAAATACAGCAGTTTAATGGGATCAGACAGTGCCACGATACCAGAATATGACCACAAAACATGGCTTTGCATCAATGCTGGAACAAAATCAGAAGCCAAATCTTGTCTTCTGCCCATTTTTGGCTCTACTTCAGCTAAAGTGGACCCTTCAGATAATGCCAGTCTTTAGCTCCCATAAGTAATCTATAACAAATGTAGTTTTCAAACAGCATGCTAGTTAAAGGCCTAATTAATTAAAAAGTGTTCCTGACTTTCAAACTCCAAATCTTCAATCTACTTTCCATTTATTGAAAACAATATTTGTTCTCTAGAAAACACAAATTATTACATTAAAACATTCTTAATGAGTGCCAAACCATAGTTCAGATCCCAGTTTAATGCCAAGAAATAAAAAAAAAGTGGCAATAAAGAAATAGTAAAAGGTGGTACCTTTACCTTTAGATTGTAAAGAAGTCATGGGGCATTAATGATTTTCTCAAGGCAATGAACTGACACAATAAAAGCCACATTTATTAAATTTTACATGATTTTTGAACAAAGTACTTTTTATGCAAAATAGACTTTAGCCTTTGATATAGAAACATGAAATGAAAAAGTAAGTGAGAAAAGGTCAACGTATCGTATAAACCAAAGCCCACTAAATTTTTGCACTTGTTCTATTGAAGTCGCTAACCTTTAGCCTGCTAAGTACAAATACCCTTATTTAAGAAGCTTGTGGTTCACCCAACTATAGCACAATACCACTAAAAAGTATGTGTAATTTTGGGATATTTGCTCTACAAAGAAAGAACCAGAACAAGGAATTACAGAGTAAAATAAACCTAAACTCTGTTCTTACACCAATTCAGGAAACTGATGCAAAATTCATTCTGTTCAGAAAGCTATGGATTTCAGAAAGTTTCCGATAGCTTCCATAAAATGGTATATTGGGCAAAGAGAAATAAATTGGACTTATAAACTGAATGTCCCTTGTTTATAATATTTATGGGAAATTTTAGGCTCTGACTCAATCCTATGAAGCTGTAGATTGAATGTTTGTTCAAGTTTCTAAACCACACACACAAATAAATTATAATTTAAAGGGCTTCATTCCACAATAAAAATCCAAGTATGATTCTGCTCAGCTAATTTCCAGTGAATCTTTATGTAAGAGAGGTATGTTTAATATGATCTAATATTAGAAGTCTTCCAATTTAAGAAGTCTTCCATTAAGCAACTGAAGCCCTGGAGAAGCTTAGAGAACAAGTCCATGACTATGAGTTACTATGAGGTAGACAGGGAGGAGGATTGCAGGTCCTAGATCAGATGGCTTCTCTAACATTAAGAGTTGAACAGAGGTCTACATTTATAAATTTGGGTCAGATAATAAATAATAATAATATAATTTATTATTTCTACCCCGCCCATCTGGCTGGGTTTCCCCAGCCACTCTGGGCGGCTTCCAACGGAAGGTTAAAAATACATTAAAACATCAGTCATTAAAAACTTCCCTAAACAGATTACGTGATTTAAAGCCAGTACACAATAATAAATACACGCCCAGCAAGTAATAAACTGAAAAAGCTCCACTTTTCTTTTTTACCTGCAGGTGGAAAGAGAAGATGCAAAAGATCCCCTACGTTAGCCACGCCCAGCCTGGTGCCCTTCAGATGTTTTGGGTTACAATTCCTGTGCTTGCTGCAGCTCAGTCAAGTTGTAGTTTGAAGCATCTAGAGGGCACCAGTTTGGGGAAGACTTCTATAGGCAAACAGCCATAACCTGAGCCACCGCTGTCCATGTGCTCATTGCAGACTCTTAAACAACAGAGAAAGAGGCATACAGGATCTGCACATGCCAAGCTGAGAAAAATCAATGTCAGAGTCTAAAAGACAGAACTACTCAAGTGCAAGGTCACTAAACCCTATAGCCCTGAGTCCAAAGAAATCCTACAGGAAAAGGAGAGAAAGAGGTTTCTAACAACATCCTGCAAAGTATAACTGCCCTTGGATGCTTTGATACACAAAAGGGAATTCAAACATCAGTGCAGGATGGGAATTCCCTTGAATTGCATCTATCAAACATGTTTGTTCAGGAGAAAGTATTTGTTATACAAAAGCATGCATGCATAACGACAAATGAAATACTGTTGTGCATAATACACTAAAAACAGTATTCAACAGTGTTTTATTCTTGTGCAAAGTTTGCTCTTGTACTGGTGCCAAGATGTATGTCATCTTTCAGTATTGACTTCATAAATGCTGATTGAAAAGTCAAAATGATGGCCTTATTACTAAGGCTGCAAGGTTTAATAGATTTTAATCAATAGTATTAATTAACTACAGCTTCCAACAGTGAGGCCATATATTAATGGTTTGGGAGGAGATTAGAAAGCACATTTGTTTATATTTTGAAACCATTTTGAGTATGGTGTGTTACTGCAACAGCAAATTTAAAAGAAAATGTTACAAAATTAGTGCTAGCTTCAAAAAGAAAAAGAATTATATCTCCCTCAATATCCTCAGCAATTCTTTACAATCTATAGTAAAGTTTTAGCAACATGTAAATTTATCTGAAATCAACCGATCAATTAAAGCCATATATTTAGCTTTTTGAAAATGATGTTCTAACAGCTACAGTGCACTATTTTATGGCAATTTGCACTAGCCACACTTTTTTCCTGGGAAAGGACCATTTTGAACAAATAATGCAAATAATATAATTATGATAGCCAGTGTTATTTTTCTAGAAAAAGCGGTGCCAGAACTCACCATGAACACCTCCCTTGTTCTTTTATAATGGCAATGGCATCCACCTGAATGGTGCCGGAACTGAGTTCTGGCGAGTTCTGGCTGCAAAAAAAGGCCCTGATGATAACCATTGTGTGTTGTATTTTAGTTCCACTGACATCAACAGGTTTCAAATGTTTTTATTTATTTAATTATAAAAAATACTTATATATTGATTAAAATAACGTTTTAAAATCCTGTATTAGCATGTATATAGCTGAATTCTGCAGAATGAAAACAGTGGTACCTCTGGATGCGAGCGGGATCCGTTCCGGAGCCCTGTTCGCATCCAGAAGTGAACACAACCCACATCCGCACGTCTGCATGTGTGCGGGTCACAATTCGTCATTTCCGCGCATGCGCATGACATCATTTTGACCATCTGCGCATGCGTGAGCAGCGAAACCCGGAAGTAACGCGCTCCGTTACTACCGGGTCACCGCAGGGCGCAACCCGAAAATACTTATCCTGAGACTACTTCAACCCAAGGTATGACTGTATACAGGTTCCAATATTAATATTAATATACAGGTTCCAATGTTAAGTCAGCAAATGTGGAGAATGAGATATGAGTACAAATCTCTCATTGCACTATGAGAAACATTTGTTTTTGATTCAAATTTTAAATCAGTAGCAATACATAAAAATTAGGTGCCGCTTTTGCTACTGTTACTCTGGCAACTCTATTCATTCTGTGCTTTAATTTGATTTTTCATTTATCCCTATATGGTAAATAATTTGAAAGAGTGTTCAAAATTGGCTTTGGCTGCATATAAATATATAGACAATAGGCTACAAAATATATTGTGGAATGGGAATTATAATGGTGGTATTTAACAGAAAGCAGTATTTTATCTTAGTTGGGAAAACATATATACCTAAATATCATATGTGGTACGATAATAACACCTGTGAGCTTTTAAAAACAGTCAAAACTTAAAATCATTGTGTAAATGCTCATGTGGGCATCCCAATCCACAACCCAATTAAATTGATTTAGTTGAATGTAAGTTTAAATCCAAGCACTTTCGATTAACAGAGTTATGCACTGGACTGAGAGCACTTGGGGATGCAATACCAATTATTGGATGCTAGTAACTATTTTAGAGCTACTGAGGTTAATACAACTGATAGACTAAGATAAGTAGTAATTAAGCCTTGTTTGAACTGCTGGTATTTATCCCAATGTTGTATAAAGTGGCTTTGGTGACGTAAATACTCTCACATAAAAAAGCAGCATTGTGCCAGTGGAATTATCGAACCTATTCATGTGTCACATGAGCACTTTTTCAATACAACAGTGCAACTTGCAATATAGCTGTTGCTCAATGTGGTTTACTGCACTGGAATGGCAAGCTGTGGGTTCGAATTCCCACTTAGCCATAAAGCTGACTGGGTAACACTTGTCCACTCACTCACTCACACTGTCACCCTAATCTACCTCTCTTGGATGGGTGGGTTTTTCTTAAATGTGTGCTAATCTCTAGAAATGCAGGTGACCGTGATGAATTTTGTAGTATTTCAGGGTTGCTATTGCTCCACTCCTAGTTACTGACTTCCTTTGTTACTATGGAGTGAAAACATTCACTCCACCTATCCCTCCATGCATCACTGCAGTATTAATCGCTAGGAACATAGGAAGCTGACATGTGGGTGTTGTTTAGACATAACACAAATCTATGGTTTATTACAACATGCACAAGCCTCAAACTCAAGCAGTCCTCCCTCTTCAACTCAAGCACAGATGAGAGCGACAGTTTTTGTTTTTATTCGTAACTAATTTCAATTTAGCATTATGCCTGAACCTGGACAAACTGTGGTTCACTGAGTGAATGTCAAAGCATACTTTATGAAGTTGGTTTGCCTCAATAGACTAACAGCAGTTTAGGGTTCAAATGTAATACTAAACTGGAGTTAATTAGAAATGGAAGCAAAATCTTCCAATCTTGACCTTGTGGTCACACTCGAGGATAAGAGGGATCTGCTTTAGGCTCATTCTCATAACTCTAAATTATGTTTTAGTATTACATCTGAACAAAGCCACTCAACAGACCAGTGGTCCATTTAGCTCAGTATTAGTGATCTCCAGATGTTGTTGGACTACATCTCCCGTTATCCCTGATCATTAGCCATGCTACTTGAGGCTGATGGGAGCTGTAGTCTAGCAATATCTAGAGAGCACCATGTTGGCTATTCCTAGTCTACAATGACTGGCAGCAACTTTCAAAGGTTAAGACAGGAATCTTTTCCATCCATACCTGTAGATCCCACATACTGAACCTGGGAACTTTTGCATGCAAAGCACTGTGGTCCTCCCCCAATGTGCCCATCCAATGAAAAATGGGGGGGGGGGAGAGTTGAAGAGCATTCATGCATTAATTCATTTTACCTAATAAAATTAATTGGTATAGAAACCCTAAGGGGGAATCTAGAATTCGACATCCAGTTTGCTCACTGGGGCAAGATGGTTCGAGCATATTACACTGATCCTAGCCTGACTGCACTGGCTGCCAATTAGCTTCTACACTCAATTCAAAGAGCTGGTTTGGACCTAGAAAGCTTTAAATGGCTCAGGATCGCAGTACCTCAAGGACCGCCTCTCCTCATATAAACCATCATCTGAGGCCCTTCTTTGTGTGCCTCCTCTACATAAGGTCCGGAGGGTGGAAACATGAGAACGGGCCCTTTCTGCACTTGCTCCCCATTTGTGGAATGCTCTCCCCAGGGAGGTTCATTATAGACCTTTAGGCGCCAGGCGAAAACGTTCCTCTTCAACCAGGTCTTTGGCTGATTAATATTCTACAGCCTTTTAAAGGAGTCTGTGGGAAGAGGGGTTATTGTTTTGTTGTTTTTGTTTTAATTATTTGCGTTTTTATCTTGTACCACCCTGAGATCTTGCAGTGAAGGGTAGAATATAAATTTAGTAAAGAAAATAAAATAAATAACCAGTCCCTCACAACAAATGAAAAAGCAAACATTACTTTAAGAAATATCTCAGTTCCTTTTGTGGGGCAACCTCAAATGCACCAAAACACTTTATAACAGGCACAGGCAAACTCAGCCCTCCAGATGTTTTGGGACTACAACTCCCATAATCCCTAGCTAACAGGACCAGTGGTCAGGGATGATGGGAGTTGAGGGATGATGTAGTCCCAAAACATCTGGAGGGCCGAGTTTGCCTATGCCTGATTTATAAGCCTCTTCAGAAAACGTCCAATGCTAGCCCTTCTCAGAATAGTCTGGCTGAAGTTACTGGGCATGGCTAATTTAGGTTCATTCATTTCAGTGGGTCTACTCTGAGTAGAAATTAATTGGCCATAACCCCCAGGCAGTTAAATATTTCTAAGTGTATAAACAGCACTTGAAATTGTGAAATCAGGAAAAGTAGGAAGGACATTAGAAGAAAATTCCATCCACGGAACTCTACAGCTGTTTTATTCCCACACAATGTCACTAATCTCTGATTAGTTCTGTGGATGACCATTCAACATGAGAAATGTGGAGAAGCTTTCCCACATGTAAAAAGAACCCAACTTCTACCACACATAATAATGTGCGGCAGAAAGAAAATTATGTTCCCTTTATACTGGTGACAAAGCAACCACATGGTAGAAAACCTACCATAACCATAGAGGGTTGTCTGCATCACTCAGAATGCCCAGAATCCCAATACCCATATTTTTATGTAAAAACACTTCTGAACATGTTCTTAGTAGGGTTCTCTGGATTTTACCTTTAAAGCTTTACTTTGGTTTTCTAAAGCAGCTTTCGGAATGATAAAAAGCAGCTATTTGGAATGCCACTGCATTCAGGAGGTGCAACCCATCTGTATGGAGCATAAATTGAAGGCCCTATGCAAATGTCTCTAGCACAATGTGATTCATGAAATAAACTGTGAAGCATTAACAAGTTGGGGGGGGGGGAGCTGCATTTGGGTAATATAAACAATGTATAAAGCAATTCAGACATGAAAAGAAATGCAAATGGTTTTCAAAAATCAACTCCCTCTGAAATGGGGATGCTGTTTTGCCTAGGGTGGAATTGGAAGGGGACACACTTTATCAGGGGCAGGACATAGTACAGGATAGATCAACAGGTCGTTCCTCCATGTCCACCTATGGATTTTTAAAAAGCACCCCTTGCAAAAGTGTACCCACTTACCCACCTACTCTTACTCTTAATAAATAGGTTTTCACTCAAGCCTTACTATGGATCAAAGCTGACTGCTAGAAGAGAGAGGTGAGATCATCTCAAGGATCTGTTTAAAAGCAGACATTCAAATGAGGCTCTATTAGGTGCTATGTAGTCTGTATCTGGTCACACTTAAGATGGAATCTGAATCTTTTAGATGCTATGCAGATTTTAAGTTGGTTTTAGTAGTGTTTGCAACCTCATAACTGCATAGCACCTAACAGAGATTCATTTGAATCTTAAGATTGAGACCAGATACAGATTCAGTCAATCTTCCCCTCCCCTCATTCTGGAGAATGTGACAGCTTGTGCACTATTTTGTGACATTTTGGTTGGCCTAAAAATATATTGTCTTAATATGGGTTTTGATTCCTTTTTCCTTGTGGGCCAACACAGCTACCTTTTGCAGAACAGATTTGTTTAATTTTATCCGATAGAAGTAAGGTACTGAATAGAATGATAGGAACAACAAAATTCTTGTATTAAAATCTGCATCACTACCGTGCTGTTTTTCCTACTCCACAGAGCTGTCAAGTATTACATAGTCAATTAAATAGCAGCATGATAATGGAACGTAAGTTGCCCTATAATAGCCACAAGACCTCCAAGGCTTATATTGGTCCCACAGCTATACAGGTTGCTTTCATCTACCACATCATATTAGGGACATCTTGATTAATCTTCCTGATAATTTTAGACACATCTATGTGTCATTCCTCTACTGTTTTCACCTGATAAGAGCAAATAACAGCCGTCATGAACTGAGAAAAAACTGAAAGGTCAGAATATGTTGCTAATATTCTCTTTATCCACTTGTTGTTTCCCCCTTATAATCTCTTAATTGATTTCTGAAAATAAATGCTCTCGTGGCTAAAGTCAAAGCAGACAGTATTACTTCAGTACAATAAACTATGTGTACACATTTACTTTTTATACATAGATGTTAAATCTGTGAATAAGTTAGTAATGACTAACTTAAATCCATTTATTTCAATGGGTCTACTCTGAGCATGACTTAGTCAAACACCACTCCAAGTGTTTAAATTGAGAAGAAGAGTAAGTTGCTGTTGAGGGTTCCTATGAATTTCTTTATTGAAACAAGATCTTAAGATCTTTCACTTGTGTGATGTCTATTTCATTTCAATATTTCATTAGTTTCCAACAGTGTCTGTTCCCTGATTAATTTATGCTGCAGCTTAGGCATTTGGTGCAGCCCCTAATGATAATATACATATGTCCTGATTTACAGCATTTTTACCTTAACTCAGTCATGTAAATGAGTGCTTTGGAAATTACCTTGCTGATTGACTGGACTTTCTGGTAATATCTGGTGGAAATCCTTAAATTTTTGAATATGACATAAGGTATGTCTAACTCAATAGCAACAAATCATGGCTTAAGGAGGACACGCACTGATCTCTGTGAGTGAAGGAAGAGCTAATTGGGAGTTAGATTCAGTGTGATTATCAGCTTGTTTATGATAAGGGAGTAGTTTTTTGAATGGCACTGTAAATTCATCATTGATTGTGGTGTTAAAACAGAGTTTGTTTTTTTCTTATTTTGCTTGGTTGTGAGAATCTGTTTTTTTAAAGCAGATGACAGTGTCATGCTAGGATATGCTTAAGTCTCAAGAAACGGAACCAATTGCATCAGCCTGTTTTCAAATCTCACCTTTTCTTATGTCAGAAAGCATATGTTTCAAATGTTTACTGTTATGAGAATGAGCATTAGTAATTCTATCACTGTCGTTAGGAACTTTAGACTGACCCAATTAAAATGAACTGTGTCTATACTGCTGGAACGGACCAAGCTACAGAAACAGACATTTGAACATCCTGTTCATGATTATAGGCCATAAGGACCCAAAGGTGGCATAGGTGTTTGTGGACCATCTGAATTCTTAGTCAGAAAAGGGGGGGAGAGAGAGGGAGAGGGAGAGGGAGAGAGAGAGGGGGGGGGAGAGGGGGAGAGGGAGAGAGAGAGAGAGAGAGAGAGAGAGAGAAGGGAGATAGAAACGAAAAGAAAAAGAATGACGTGAGCTGACTGTCGTGGGTCATGTTTTTTAATCCAGAGTATTGGACATGTAACACAGCAACAAGAGCTGATCATTTTGTTTAATCACCTTTTGGATCTTTGCCAGATGGTCTCTATTGAGAGCGCTGCAAACAGAGAGAGATGAACTGCGTCTAACATGCCACTAGAGCTTTCCCGTAAATGTCTGAGAACTGAATCCAACAAGAATTTAGTCTCGGAGCAGAAAGGGATACATTTAAAAACTATGTGCATTAACTATACTTTTCCCCATAGAATCCTCACTTGGCATGAATAATTTACCCACTCTTATGCTAATGGGATCATGAAAGTATCCCTCTGTCTTTAGTGCAGCTATTCTCAGCTTTCAGTAATTACCCCACCCAGTGAAAATAACATGGCTTCTGCATTTGAACGTCCTACTACTAATACCTGGCAATTAGAAAATCATGGTTGACAGTGGAGCAGTCCAAAAAGTGGACAGAGCCCAAGGAGCCTGAGGGAAGGGTCTTTTTTTGGGGGGGGGGGTGTTCCATTGTCAACATTTCTTTAGTTGCCTAGGATCAACATAATTAAAAAAAAACTTCTCTCTGTCTCTGTGTATGTCTCTCAATAGAACATTTCACAATTTATTAACAACGAATTTTATTAGGGAGGAAAGCTATAACTATAAGAGTTTGATGATTCTGTCAGCATAATTTAAGATTTTAAAAATCTGCATAGCCTTCATAAATATGGTAAATGAGTATTCAAACTTGCTAACTTTGTAATATTAAAATCAAATGAAGACTACCCTTGCATTGGAGGGGGGGGGTTTAACGTTAAAAAATAGTCCATTATAAAGACCTAGTCTTTGACCTCTATCCACAACACTACATACTAGGTAGTTCACTGTGTAAAAATTATCAGGCTGAAACATCTGGGAAAGAAAGCTATGAAACAGCAGGGAACGTGGCTGGTTTATTGTTTATCTTTTGTTTATGAGGCAGTATTCAAGTTTAATTACTACTCTAAATTAAACTCTAACAGGCATCAGGAGACATCCCTTTAGTCAGCCTAAGTTTTAAAAAATCCAGAGATACCAACACTAGACTTTTCAAATAATTCAATATATATAAGAAGATATTAGTCACACTCTAGCAATTCAGAAAAGCATTACTACACCTCCATGTAAAGTTTCAGAATACTGAATTATGGAGGCATTCCTATTCTAACTGGTATATATATTACTGTAATTAGACAAGTGCAAAAGTGTCAAATAGTTCTGGACACATGGGGCAGATTAAACATGTCAGAAGATGGGCCTTGTATTTAAAAACAAAAATGCATGTGATAACGCCAAAGATCCTACTAATTGCCCTCTCTTTGCTAATATTGTTCAATTATTTCCTTTGAGAAGCCATGTGGAGAAGCCAGGGGGAAAGAAAGTTCTTTGTGTCCTTTATACTAACAGTAAGCGACCAGTTCGGGATGAACTTAGCTGTAGGAAAAATACAAAGTTTAAAAGCAACTTGCAAAAGATTATTCCAGATGGCATCTGTCATATCGTATTTAGAGGGGCGGGGGTTGTGTGTGTTTTTTTAAGCAAAACTCCCACTACTATGAAAACATTCCATTTCATAGAGAGATTTCATAGGCTGCATTAGAACACAACATATTTAGAACACATAGTCACTATAAAATAATAACTTGGAATGATTTTCAAAATATATTTTATGTTATATTATTTTAAAGAACCCATCATTTGCAAAGGTGGGTGGAAACTAATGGAGTAAGATGTAAGTCTTAAAATGTATTATAATATTTTAAGAGCTCACTCACCTCTAAGCTTTAAATTCAATAAAAGATGAGAATCTGCAGTTTTCACCAGTATAATGACTAGAAAACTGTACAATAAATAAAAGAGATTTACTATGAAATTGTAGCCCCACTGACTGGTGTGGTTAATAGAAAGGGACATAATACAGTTACAAAAACATTATTTTAAAAAAATAATCCAGCAGGTATTTTTTTCAATATAGGAGGGTAAAAAGCAAAGGAAGATGGGTGGATAATAAACTGTTAGCTTCTTTAGCTCAGTTTGATCTGGCAGTTTAATGGTTAATACACATGCAGTGTGTGTAGTGTGAGCTCAGCAGTTACTGGGCCAACTGTCTCAGTATTTCTGGGAATTCTGCCTATTCACAGTGCAGAGATGGTTCAATTGCTGCAAAATGTACAAAATGAATTTTACAAAAATGAATTGCAAGGGAAGCCCCATTACAATGATTTTACAGCAAAGATGTCAACATCAATTTTTCTCTCATGCATAACTAATGATTAAAACAGCATATTCCATTTGCTTAAGACAATTTATTTCATATTGGCACATCAAAAATATTGAAACAAAGTCATCCCTGTCCTTTTTTATTCATTGCTGCTGAACCCACACTATTGTTAAAACTAGAATAATAATAATAATAATAAAACAAGCTTGGCAAGTAATGCTTAAACCAAAGGTTTCATCAATATTCTTCAATTTCTCAACATCTCAATGACAGCAACAGGAGGGAAGTGCATGTTTTTGTGTGTGCTTTAAAACATGGGGAGGCCTTTCTCTTAAAATAGCTCCCATCCACCATGCTAACAGAGATTATTCATGCACATCATTGATAAGCAAAGATCTAAAAACTTAAAAAAGGAAAAACGAATTTACAAAACCTGCTTAACTGCTGCATCTAATCCCGCTGAAAAATAAGAAATTTGGCCTGGTGTAGCAAAAGTATTCTGCGTGCAGAAGGGGGTTTTCTGCAGTTGAACTCCTTGCTGGCTGAGGTGTGCGCCCACAAAAGGCTTCTGTGTTGATGAAGCACCTAGGGCAAGGCACCCAGTGTCAATTGCTGGCTGAGCTCCATACATGCATCCACTAATATGGTATCAGCTTTGAGAGGACTATCATCTGTTTTGTGAGGGAAAAGAACTGTATCCAAGCCTGATTCCATGTCTCCTACACACACACACACACACACAGCATGGCCAACAAGTGATCAGCACGATCACACCTGACCATGCTGACGATTTAAGTAGAATGAAAACTTGTAGAATTCTTTGAAATCATATTGCATATTGTTAATGGGAAAATATAATTGGAATTCATGGAGCTACCACCAAACACTTATTCTTAAGTCATTTTGACTCAGTAAAGTGCTTTGAGGTTTTGCTAAAATCGAGCGGTAGATATGTTAAATAAAAATGCATCAACTTTTTGGCCTCTACTTTCATTCAACAAAATTTCCATTTTCCATCAAGAAAACTAGCTGTTTTGAATTGGAAAGTAAAAAAGCTTGAACATGTATGTTAGAGCTACACATGCGCCCAATTTGTATAACAATGTTAAATATCTGATCTTTTAAAAAGTGACTATAAAAAATCCCTAACATTTTAAGGTGGTTGTTGTTTGCCCCCCCCCCCCGCCCCGTCCCCGGTTTCAGTATTCACTTCCGCACCAGATTTAAACAATTCTCATTATATGACCACTGTGTTAATGCTGCTTGCATGATCAAGAAAAGAAAATTTCTATTAAAAAAATTAAGGCCAATTCCATTTTAAAAATTAATTAATAACACAACTCAACTTTTTTCAGTATGAATTAGCTGAAATATGTAGCATAGGATAAGCATGTGTGATTTCAGTGAATATCTCTGCTGACTTTGCCCTGGAACAATTAATGAATTTTTCACACAGAAAACTACATCAGACTATCAAAAAAAGTATTTCAAAGGCGGTTTTAGATATTCATTGATACAAATGTGTGGTTATAACACTTTCACACACTAACCTCTCCTTTATAACACAAGTAGCCTTATTCAGGGTGATCGGAATTTAGCTGCTTTAAATTTCAGATCAAGTTTTCTTCTGTTTAAGGTTTATTAAGTTCATGCTCCTAAGCCTAAGACATTGGGACAGGTGTCAGGGACATTTCAATGGATAAGGAAAATCATGAGCGTGAATCTCATAATTCTCCAAGGTTTCTAGCATTGTATCCAGCACTGTGTAAATAATTTTATGCTTGTGCAACAGAATTCCCCCCTCCTCTCTTCCCTGTGTGCACCCCCAAAATTTGTTGCAGATTTTGAGGGTGTGTAGGGGGTTGCAAGGGACGCGGGTGGCGCTGTGGGTTAAACCACAGAGCCTAGGACTTGCCGATCAGAACGTCAGCAGTTCGAATCCCCATGACGGGGTGAGCTCCTGTTGCTCGGTCCCTGCTCCTGCCAACCTAGCAGTTCGAAAGCACCTCAAAGTGCAAGTAGATAAATAGGTACCGCTATGGCGGGAAGGTAAATGGTGTTTCCGTGCGCTGCTCTGGTTCGCCAGAAGTGGCTTAGTCATGCTGGCCACATGACCCGGAAGCTGTAAAGCGGCTCCCTCGGCCAATAAAGCGAGATGAGAGCTGCAACCCCAAAGTCGGCCACGACTGGACTTACCTTTAGGGGGTTGCAAGGGGCAAGAGAGGGAGACGAAGTTCCACTGTGCACACAGATGTACATTGCAAAATAGAACTGCAGCTTTTGATACATCCAAGGTACATAAGAGATTCAAATGCATATAATGGGTGAAGTGTCTCTGTTGCCAGTCCTCATGGTAACTGATTACTACTTTGATTCGTGTGGCTAGTTTCTCCTTTTTTCTTCCTCTGTTCCTCTGTTCACTTATAGTCCTAGCCTTGGATATGTACCTGTTCCACATCACACTTATGCCATAATAAGTTCCACAATACACATCGTTGTCTTTGCTGTAAGAGACTAACCTGGCTACCTTTCCGGAAATTTATTTTAAAAAATGGCTCTTGCCTATTTATAGTTGCAGGCAACTACTGGAGAGTAAATGTGTGTTAGGCTTTCCTCTATGCATCAAAAGTAATCTAGCAATTTCAGTTGCACTCAGATGGCACAGTAATCCATGCCCAGATATTGGCCGTACATACTTAAACCAACTTTTGCATGTGACTTTCCATTGCAGAATCAGGTGAATTCCCTGCTTTGCCAATATGTACAAGCTCTGTGTGCATTGCTTCAAGGCCAATGCCTTCTGTTGCAGAACCCAAGGAGAATAACTAGCTACATTTAGATGGATGTTAAAGAGAGAGTTTGTTAAGCCTTTTAAGAGCCAAATGTCTCTTGGGATCAGGCCTTCTGGGTATAAAACTAGCATGATAGGCCATTCATAAAACCCATGTCTCATTAAGTCTAAGACAAGTATTCCTTGGTGGTTTTGTGTAGGCCACATGGTTTAAAATGTTAAAATGTTTGTAGGATTATACATGAAAAGTATAACATCAAATTCACTATCTGAAATACTCTATAAAGAGATAATAAAAGATTGAAAAGTCAATGAAAAGTATATCTGTTACTATTGTATAGAACATCACAAGCTGTTAGCAGTTTAAAGCAGTGATTTGTCAGTGGTTTTTTACTTTATTTTATATAGAAGAAGGAAAATGTAGCACTCCAGAAGACACACAGATCCTTTCTTCCAGACAAATGGCTGGATGATAAAACTGCACATACTTCTAACGTGCTGATTAGGGTTTTACATATATACTTTCTGGCAAAACCCCAGAGTCTTCTTTCTCTCCTCCCCACCTCTCGGACCCTTTTCTGCTATCTCTCTTGCCATAACTCAGCTAACCCAACAGAACCAGTCAGTTTTAAATTTCAGTTGGGACCCCTGTGACCTGTTAATGAATCTACAGAGAGGAGGAAAAACTCACAGTGTTGAGTTATGCCTAGTGTTGCTAGCTGACTTGGAGTCAGAAATGCTTGAAGCGTTAACGTAATTGCAAGAATGTGAAAAATGAAGCGTTGGGCTCCTGAGCAAAGTGAAAGGTCAAAGCAAGCCTTACACAAAACAAGTCTCTGGAAGATGGCCTCATTACACCATTAAATCGGCTTCTTTCCCTTTTTTCTCTTTCTTTGTAAAATGTTTTAGTGTTTCATTTCTATTAATAGAGTTAGTTAACCCTTCCTGGCTTTAAATACATACGTACATCCATACAAACAACAGCAAAAGAATACCAAGAATATCTACTTTTTCCTCTTTGACTGAATATTTTCTGACACAATTTGCTTCAGTGAATCTCAGCCACAATTAAGGTAGCAATTGCTTTGGAGCAGTCTAATAATCAAGACTAGTACAAGATACAGTACAGTTTGGTTTTCTCTTGTACAACCAAGATGACATGCTAAAAACAACACTGAGCCCAGCTAATATAATTAGGATTATCTTTCACTGAACACTGCCCAAAGGGTTTAACTCTTTCAATGCCAGAGTTGCAACTCACTCATAACTTTTTTCTTTTCTTTTTTTACTTCATCAGTCCTTTTTAATGCTATCATGGTGCTAGCCCTTCTCCCGGCTGTAAAATCTCGTTCTTCTTCTTCTTAGAATGTTCTAGAAAGAACAATAATTTACGCAGCCGCCTTTGTTACAAGACGATCTAAGGCCAAGTATGCCCACAACAGTGCTGAAGAAGAAATTTAGGAGGACTAACCCTTTCAAATTTTCCCCACTTTTATCTTCCATTAGCTGACCCACCGAGGAAGTAACATAAGGAAGTTACTGACTTCTCTTCCTCACATTCCATTAAGTTGTTATAATGGGAATACAACAATGTTTTTGTTTGTTTTTTATCTTGCTAAGCTCGTATACAGTGATATTTTTCCAGAAAAGGAGGTGACAGAACTCACCATGAACGTCCCGCTTGTTTTCTTATAATGGCAATGGCGCCCACCTGAGAAGTGCCGGTGAGTTCTGGCTGAAAAAAAGCTCTGCTCGTATATAAGGATTGAGATGAAGAAGTGAAAGAAAGAAAATAACCTACAGCCTACAGTGAAAGAGATGAAGTGAGAGCATCCAGGGATGTGGGTGTGTGGGTTTGTAAGGGAGGAAGAAAATATTCAGATATTCTTCTTCTGTGTTTGCAGCTTTAAGACACACACACTGAAGCTGGAAAACAGTGCCTGAAAATTCACATCTTTGCAATGCAACAGCAGTCAGAATTCTTTTTACACATGCTGGCAAGCCTCTTCAAAACTAGTGTGCAAATTGTATGTGTCATCTGAAGTGGGAAAAAGTAATGCTGGGATGAGAGAAAGAGACTGAGAGACAAAGATGTGGACTACTTACACATGTTCATCAGTGGGATGCTAATGGAATTTTACATATGCCTCCATCTCAGGGAAATTTTTACTGGCGTAGTGGCATCCTTAAGGGACCAGCAGCTATGGAAAACTTGCTACTATGGAACAAGGTTAGGGAAGCAGATGGTAGCATGAGAGGAGTACATCGCTGATGGAAAAACACAAAATATACACAGAGCTAAGAATGAAGAAACCCAGTTCTTTAATTTCCATGTTAAACAGATGAGCAGGGAAACAGTAAGGGCAAGTAGTTCTTGCATGCCTACAAGATTGTGTTCAAGGAAATCACAATCCTAGACAGAAACAACTTCAATACATCTCCCTTCACAACACAGCCTAAAGTTGGGCTGGCAAGGGCTCAGGGATGGAAGGGAGGATTTGAAAGTATAGCCTAGAAGTATCAACTTCCCCAGGTTCCCATATTGTCTCAAAAGATTCACTTCAGTTGCTTAGGGGACTATTTCCTGTGGGTTTTTCAGATATTGCCCCCTCCAAAGGAAATGATAAAGGCAAACACAACAGAAGGGTTCTTTCAGAGTTTTCATTCTCTTGCTGGCATTTCCTGAGAAGAGAAGGAGATTGTGACCAGCAAGGCTTTTGCATAGACTCCTGCCCAAGCACAGTGTAAGTGCCAACTTATGGGGTACTAACTGTTCGCCAGAATGTGAGTACACACTTGGGAAGCCAGCTTTTCAGAACAATGTGTGTCAGACATATAGAAAATATTGGTCTACTAAATGAAGCAGCAGTGAAGGTGATTTACTGGTCAAGTAAGAGCACACGGATTGGCTAAAGAATCAGTTTGTGAACATAATGTAAATATTGTTGAGCTGTCTATGAGTCTAACCTCTGAGGCCTGTGACAGCTGCCCAGAGTGGTTGGGGAAATCCAACCAGATGCACGGGGTATAAATAATAAATTTTTATTATTATTATTATTACTTTAAAGAGACAACATCAAATCCTCCAATCTACTTCTGAGCAGTATATATTTCCTATCTTTACAGTTTCCTGGTCCCTATGTACTATAACGGGGACGCGGTTAGCGCTGTGGGTAAAAGCCTCAGTGCCTAGGGCTTGCTGATCGAAAGGTCGGCGGTTTGAATCCCTGCGGCGGGGTGCGCTCCCGCTGCTCGGTCCAAGCGCCTGCCAACCTAGCAGTTCGAAAGCACCCCCGGGTGCAAGTAGATAAATAGGGACCGCTTACTAGCGGGAAGGTAAACAGCGTTTCTGTGTGCGACTCTGGCTTGCCAGAGCAGCGATGTCACGCTGGCCACGTGACCCGGAAGTGTCTCCGGACAGCGCTGGCCCCCCGGCCTCTAGAGTGAGATGGGCGCACAACTCTAGTCTGTCAAGACTGGCCCGTACGGGCAGGGGTACCTTTACCCTTATGTACTATAACACATCATGGAATTAATGTATGTGTCTTTTTGTAGAAGGATATATATATTCATGACTAAGAATTGAAGGGATCCACATCGCTACGGCTATGAAGATACATAGGCTTGGTGTGCACTACACCAGAATTAAAATCATGTTGACTTTGTAACCCTTGCACAAGGCATGCATTTGTGAAAGACAGTTTTAGTTATTAATGATCACAGAGTTGGCTATTTTTATTGTTTCAGAATACGACTTTATGTTATTCGTTTTGTTCACCACCATCTAATTATTAAAAAGGAAGGTTAGATTTTTTACTTTTCTGGTTGCAGGTCTGAAAAGACTTTCAGTAACAAGAACAGGAACTTGTTCAGGCACTTAATCTAGCTAAATCACAAACTCCATGAAAGTATGAAATAATAATGAAGCAACTAGAAATAAATATCATACATGAACTGGGATCAGAAGAGCCCTTTGTGATTAATTTAAGCACTTGCCCACAGCCCATAAGCTTCTTATTTCCCACTCCATGGCAGGAAGGTTTTTTTGTGAGGCTGAACTGAGTTTCTGGCACAGATTTTGGAGCTATGTAGGAGCCTTCTGTTGGAAGGAGAGGGTTCAGAAGTCCCTCTATCCATGCAAACTGGAACACAAAGTTCCTTGGACCAGTTCATTGTGTTTAGATCCCACTTTCCCTACCAGCAACCCCTTGCTGTGAAATAAAATATGGGACCTGGGTTCAGAGTCTAGCACAATGGATGATTGAGAAGAATGCCAAAATAATATGCAGTGTTCCAGCCCACCAGCTTCCATATTTCATGAAAGAAGATGTATGAGGACTCAGTACTAGTATTTAGGTAGAGGCATGGGCATAGCCAAGGGGCAGCAGGGAGCGGTAGCTCCCCCCCCCACCATAAAGTTCCTTGGTCCGCTAAGGGGTCAAAAAGGGCTCTTCCCAGGAATCCCACACTACATCATATAACACTGGTGTTAAAGCAGTGGTTCTCAACCTTGGGTCCCCAGATGTTTTTGGCCTACAACTCCCATGATCCCTAGCTCACAGGACCAGTGGTCAGGGATGGTGGGAGTTGTAGGCCAAAAACATCTGGGGACCCAAGGTTGAGAAAGGCTGTGTTAAAGGATCTACATTGGCTCCCAGTACGTTTCTGAGCACAATTCAAAGTGTTGGTTCCGACCTTTAAAGCCCTAAACAGCTTTGGCCCTGTATACCTGAAGGAGTGTCTCTACCTCCATCATTCAGCCCGGACACTAAGGTCCAGCTCCGAGGTCCTTCTGGAGGTTCCCTCACTGCAAGAAGTGAAGTTACAGGGAAACAAGCAGAGGGCCTTCTCGATAGCCGTACCCACCCTGTGGAATGCCCTCCCATCATATGTCAAGGAAATAAACAACTACAGTATTTAACTTTTAGAAGACATCTGAAGGAAGCCCCATTTGGGGAAGTTTTTAATGTTTGATGTTTTATAATGTTTTAAATATTCTGTTGGGAGCTGCCCAGACTGGTTGGGGCAACCCAGCCTGATGGGTGGCATACAAACAACATTACTACTACTACTACTACTACTACTACTACTACTACACCACAGGGTACAAGTCTATGACACAAAAACTGCACTTTTAAGTCTTCATGAAAACAGCGGGATGATAATTCATGCCAGGGTGCCTACACAACAATTATATAGCAGCAAGCTCATGTTTTGCCACTGAATAAACACTCAGAAGTCAGCTGTACCAGACTTAGCTCTCTTATAAGTACACTTTAACAACAAATAAGTGTGCTAACATGTCTTTGTCATATTCACATATTATATTTTTACGCACACATTTTTTAAAAACAAAAATCTTACCCATATAGCTTAAAAAATAAAGAAATATTATGGCTATGCAACAGAATGCCACCTCCCTCTCCTCTCCCCGTGTACCCCGTGCTTCCCAAATCTGTTCTGGTGGTTCTCCCAACCGTCTGGATTTGGGAAAGGTGTAGGTTACATGTGCGAAAAGGAGTAGGGAAGTAGGGGAAAGTTCTGTTGTGCAAGAACAAGGACTTACAGTAACAAAACAAGTGCACTGGACACCATCTAAAATGTGTGCAACAGCTCTAGGGCTCTATTTTCAACCATACTTAGGGAGAAACTGCACAAAAGTTGGGAGTTTCAGGAAGATAGGAACCTGTTTATACAAAAGTCTTCGTCAACCCGATGCCCTCCAGATTACTTCACCTATATGCATTAAGATTCTAATTCATTTATGCATGGGCAAAATAGAGGAAATGCAGAATCAAAAAAAGAGGATGCAGCTTTGAATAAAATTTAGATATATATGCTAATATATATGTTCACATGCAAACTTAGAAATAACTGCTACAGTTTAATAGAAATACATGCATCTAATCATGGTGGGGAAGACTGTGACCAGGTCAGCTTTGTGCCTGCTCAGTCTGTTGTCCAGGTGCTAACATTTCCCTTCCTGTGGTTCTTTATATTAGACTGGACAGCCCTTGAAGTAGGACACAGGGTCATGCTACTTCCTGCAGTGCTCTTTGTACCAAAAAAGATGTTACGCGTTCCATCCATGGAACTCCCACCCTATGTGTAGTTAATCTCTGTGAACTTTCCCACAATTGTGCCCCAGCTCTTCAACAGAGGTAAATAAGCACAGAACATGTAGTAGTTGTACCGAAGGAGCATTTATTCCTAAAGAAGCCAGCAGAAATATTAATCTTATGTAATGATCATGGAGTTTGCTGCCATTAGAAAAATATTCATAAATTAATCACAAATATGTATGAGCTTGTCCCTTACAACCAGTCATGAACTACCTATATTACCTTCAGTAAAAGCATCTGAAATCTGAATCTTTTGAATAAAGGATTAATGCAAACACAGTTGTACTCATATAAGGGACAACCATGCCTCATCTCCAAACCTCTGAGGTTTTGGTCTTCATAGACCGGTGCAACCGTCTTCCCTATTATTCTTGATTTAAGAAAATCTACAGCACTTTAAAACGAGACAGTAATGATAAAAACTGTTTTGTAATATAATATAAATGTACATCAAAACTGGAAGGCTATGGAAAACCCATTTTAAAATGTTTGCATCAAAAGCAGTTACTCCTCAGGTCTCAGTCTGAAGTTTAATGAACATTTTTTTGAGGGGGGAATACCCAGTTATGCAGAATGAGTGGCACTGGATTCAATGGGATTAACAGCCCTATCTTAATTGTGCTTTCTTGAAATTAAATTCTACTGATCAGGGAGTAGCATACAATTGATTTTAGTAAAATTTGCTTCAAGCTAACATCTTTAATTCTAGGTTGTAAATATAGTGTACAAGTGGACACAAGTACTTTTTTGTCTGAATTCTAATGCTGAAACCAAACCCCTTTCCATTTATTTCAATCTGATTTTTTTAATGCAGTGAAATAGATGGCAATCCACAAGCCACTCACTGCAGAAGTTTAACTATTAACTTTAATGTGACTACTCTGGAAGAAATTGTGATACGGATTGGAGCCCGGCAATGATTACATGTGATTTTGCTTTTTAGCAAGTTAAGAATTTGTGTTTGTTTCTTTTGTGGCTTAAATGCATTTCAACTAGCTATTGAAGCCTCCTTTTAGCTGACAGTACAAATTAAATTTTCTGTTTAGAGACCAGTACGAATTGCTCCATCACAGCTGGGGTGCATGTCTGCCATGATATTTACTTACACCACACAAAAATAAACTGTAGATAACCAAATTTGTAAAGGAATTGGCAGAACTAATCAATTGTTATTGCAAAGCTTGTTTGAAGATTAGATATTTAGCTTTGAAATAATAATAAAATACAGCTAAGTAGGTTGCAAAAAGGAAATAAATGTCTCCCTAAGTTACAGCTGATTACACTGCAAGCCTGCCACTCTTGTGTTTACACTAAGGCAGATGCACTGATATAATAAAAGACACTGAAGTTATTTTAGTCATGCCTACTTTGCACAGGGAAAAAAAGCTTGACCTTTTACCTTGCTCACTGCTGTTGTCTCCACTCTGGGAAGCATGGCCCCCACTGGAAGGCCCTGGTGTGCCTGCTGAGTGCGTTGAGGTTGCATCATCGTGGTCTCTCCAAGAGGAAGGATTCTGATGTCAAAATGTTGTTTTTTCCACAGTTATCATTCCAAATTGAGGAAGGGGAAGGAGAGAGGGAGGCAGAAAAAAGTGGGCACATTAGCACTTGTAAACACTCCCAAAATGCAGTTACTGTTTAGATGCAGAGGACATACTAATGTACCAGTTCAGTGCATGTTCAAGCACATTGGTTTAAATGAATTTTGCTGCAAAGTGTGCTTTGAATAATAGCTTAATTTCCCCTTTAAAATAGACCCAAAGTTTGATTTTTTAAAATACATATTCAGTAGCAGTCTATTTTTAATTCTTAAAAATGCTTCAGAAAAATACTTTGATAAACTTTCAGTGGCACCTTAATCCCTTGATTTTAATTTATGTGCAATGCAATCCTACAGATGTCTATTCAAAACTAAACCTTATTGAGATTTACTCCCAGGTATAGGATTGCAACCTTGGTTCTAGTAATCAAACAGGAATGATTATAGGTATGGCTAC